>NC_088677.1:57395649-57698680 GCF_950023065.1 Planococcus citri | reverse complement strand
TATGAATGTATGATTCAACAAAAATAATTTTTAATGTTTTATATAAAAATATGAAATTTATTCTCGAAGTAGTTCGTTAAATTGCATACTCGGTTCGCCTTAAGACTGTTTGGTTTGTGTTCATTTTATATGGAAAATGAAAAATTTTAAACAGTCATAAAAAGATATAGAGCTCACGTGCAAAAACTTCATTTTCACTTGAAGAAGCTTACAGAAGCGGTGCAGGTTAATTTTTCTGATATTGAAGGTAGACATAATGAAGAACAACCTTAATTGTATTGTATATTTTTGTGATTTAAAATATCTGTGAAAGAAAACAATAAAAATTGGAGCAAAGATGAATGATGGATTGAACTTTCAAAAAAGTGCTTATTACTCTTAAAACGTATTATTCAAACTTTCAATATGCTGAGAATCACTTGCATGGACTTTGAAAATAACAAAAAATTTAGTGCTAAAAATAAAGGAGAATTATTTCATTGCTCACAGTTGTTTTTTCAGCACTTCTGTGGAAAAATTAGCTTTAAAAATTTCAAGTTTTCATCTTTCAACTTTTACCAAAATTGTAACCGAAATAATCAACATGAAAAAAAATTGTAACATTTAACCGTAACCTTTATTCATCTTTCAACTTTTACCAAAATTGTAACCGAAATAATCAACATGAAAAAAAATTGTAACATTTAACCGTAACCGACATTTTTTTCATTAAGGTTAGCATCCCTGGAATGGATGGGCATCATTTGAATGATTCAAACATTTCCTTATTTTTGATAATATTTCCAAAATTGGTAAATTTTGAGATAGCTCCTTCAATTCGCAAGATAGGCAACCAGTCATGATGAAGTTTTTTGTTCGTCTCCTCGAGTACTACTTACTTGAATTTTGGCACACGATTCTCGGGACACCCAGTATAGTTGATACAAAAATGTGACTTTATGAATTTCTCTCCGGCGTTAAAGGATTGATACGGCAACAGAATATTTAAAAAAGGAATGAACTACCCACGTGTCTCTTTTATTTTCGAAGACCGAAGACATTCCAATTCCATACCCCTCTCCACAACCTCTTTCGCAAAATGTTCTGTAAAATTGAAATCCAATCTTCTCAAAAATCTTAATGCTGACGATAGTCAAAATTTGGAAATTTTGGATCAATTTCAGCTTCGCCTCCACGTAGGGCTATTTTGATTTCGCGCATCTTAAAGAGAGGTAGAAAAACAAAATTTCCACCAACAATTCGTGAAAATAAAATGTAAATTTTTGAGCCAATTTTACTACACTGGACACACTTCTCAAAAGACACGAACACTACAGAACACCCTGTACACGTACCAAGAACACCACCAAAACCCTAGACCATTCAATAACACATTCCATTACAAACTACCCCAACGTAGGTACATTGTGAAAAGGAAACACTCGCACAATTTCAAGACCTTTTTAGAAAATTTCAAATTAAGTACATCCTCGAATCCAATTTTCACACGATTTTCACGTAGGTGTAGGGCAGGTATACAATTACACATATTCGAAGAAAAACGTGAGAAAATTAGATATTCCGAACGGTTATCGTCGTTTCGTCGTCGTTTACTTATCAACCACACAGATATGAACCTCGAGTCGCAGCATTTAGCTTATATTATTATTTTCGTTTACGCGAAATAATCCTCAGCCACGCTCGTTAGGCGCGAAAGTAAAGCCGTCTCGTTGGTGGTTAAATTAAACGAATTATAAATACCGAAATTAACGAGAAATTTTGCCTCATCGTCGTTTCGATACGCGAGGCGAACGCCAATAGACAGGGATGCGAAGAGCGCGCGGGTGCAGACAAAGTGACGGGGTTTTACTCGCGTTTGAAAAAACATTTCTCCATCTCTTCTGTGCCGAAGCCGATGCCTCACCCTGGTTTAATTCGCGGTGGTGCGCCCGACAAAATAAACTTCAAAAGATTATCCTTTAATGATGTAACAAGTAACAACGTTTCATTCACTTCGTTAACTTCACACGCGTTCTAGGTATTTTTTCCTCAGCAGCGTATTCGCTTTATCATTGTTACTCGTACTACATTGTAATGCATCGCCATTCCAAGCAAAGCAAAGTAAATCAACACCTTCGTCTGAGTAATTTATAACCAAGGCTAAGTTTCTCTTTCGCGATTCGTTTCAAGAAAATCTATCTGCCAAGAGGTGTAAACGCGAGAAAGACGAGTAAGAAAAAAAAAACCTTTACACCCCACCCTCCTTCCCCGCCTCATCTTCAACTACATCATCTCGCAGATATATACCAACGATTTTCAAACTGTTGATATACTATAAAAGCTCCTGGCGCCTCTGCGAATTTATAAAGTTTCGTTTTCGTTTTACAAAACATGTGTTTCGAAAAAAAAACCACTCCTACCCCCTTTATCTGCAGGAGAACGCGAGCGAGGATTTAATTAAAATTTAAAATCAACATTTTTCCTACGTTAGCAACATTTTCTATACTTTTTCTTTTTAGGTACTTCTCTCTTTTATCATTTTCACGTACACTATGTGCGCGTTCAACAACGTCAAAGTTTCAACTCGGCGTAAAGAAAAACGAGCCAGCGAAAAGTTTTACTCTAACTCGACGATTAATTAAAACAAAATTAAACAAAAATCTCGACCATTTATGAAATTGTTCGAATATCCTCTTCATTTATCGGGTATTTCACGGCTGAAACTTTTTCATAACGAAGTTGTCTCCTCTTTAATTTAACGCAAAAGCGTGTTTTCATTTCACCTCCTTTGTTGTGCTGCGCTGCTAGGTTTCTTTCTTTTGGTAAGTATTCGTCTTAATTGATATGTACATATACCCGAGCATTTATTCAAATTAATATACGAAATACGAGTACTTACAGCTTTGTAAAATGTCTCGAAAATGGAACCTTTTTGAAAGGATACATTCTTGGAGACACGTGGTATCCTCGGGTAAAAATGGTCAAATGAGTACCTTAGAGTCAAACCCAGAATTCTCCAAATTTTTCAAAAATGAGGTTATGATCGTTTTGGGTACAGTTAGTAGGTACGCATCGATTGCCATTCTTCGTTTTTACCTATCTGACACAATGACGCAGTCAGGGGGGTCCAAAGTACAGGGTCAGAGTCAAATTCCGAAAAATGTCCAAAATTTTCAAAAATGAGATTATGGTTGTTTTGGGTACAGTTAGTAGGTACGCATCAATTGCCATTCAACATTTTACCCCATTCGATACCATGATGGTTAGGGGATCCAAAGTACCGGGTTCGAGTCAAACTTTGAAAAAAATACTTCAAAAAAATTTTTTTTTTCATTCTAGTCGATTATAAACAACCTTGAGATACTTTCAACAGACTTGAATCTAGAATTATCCCTCATTTTATCATGCATTTTCGTGTATTTTCAATATTTTTTACAGACTTGGAGTCAAAACCAGAATTCTCCAAAATGGTATCGTGAATTACTGCTATGGAAAGACTTGAAAAATTTTTTTTTTTTTGTCAATTAGATAGTTACCCGAAGCACTATATATAGGCGAGATCAGAAACCTGCTACTACTGATTCCCACCTTTCATCAGTTTTTTGCGTTTTTCTCAAAATGGTGAAAAGTGGAGAATTCTGGGTTTGACTCTAAAGTACTCAAATGCCCTTGTCCTCGGATTTTTGAAATTTCGATTAAATACATACAATTGTATGGGTACCACCCAAAAAAATTCAATATAATCAATTGTTTTTTGTTCAGGATTTCAGCCGATGTTCTACAGTAACGGTTAGTAAGTGTGTGAATGAAGCACTGTTGGTACTATTCTCCGAGGAGGAGTTGAAAACATCGTCATTAACCTGCAAAGTACCAAAGTGCTACCAAAATTTTGACGAAGACCTCCAAAAACAACGAACAAAGAAACAGCTGGACCCCTTACGAGTTGAACGCCTAAAAAGTGAGTTAACTTTTCATATAATCAAATGTTCCTTTGATTTACATTAATTTATTATTAATGAAATACTTTCCAATGTACTTATAGAAGAAACGGTTGCAAGATCCGGGGATTCCAAAGACGTAATTAAAAAAATACCCATGGTTATAACCCAAAAACTTAACAACATGTCCAGAGACGGTTGAGAATAAAATGGTCTTTGTGATGATAATGCTCTGTATAATCTTGATTTTGTTTTTTATTTGTATTAATGTTATGTACTTACTCGTATCTACATAAATGTACATACTTAGACATACATTAAATCATTTAGTATCAATTTCATTTTTTTGTTTTTTATTCATCTATCTTAACTAGTAGTATGTACCTACTTATAAGTTACTAGTTTTTTTTTTTTTTACTAGCATGTATTTTCGTGTTACTGTAGTACTACTAGTTTTTGCACTAGTAGTAGAAAACTAGTAATATGAAAATACATACTATGTAGTAAAAAAAAACTAGTAGTATTTTTCTGAGTGGGAGACCCAACACTTTTTCACCACAAAAACCTTCCAATGCCTTCAATGACGAAAAATACACATTTTCTGGCAAAAATCATACTTCGATGAGTTTTGAACGAAGAAATGCAGATTTCACCCAAAATACGCATCTACATACCATGGTGTCCGGGGAATGGTAGTTAAAGTTTCAGATTTGGATACAACCGGGTACGACTAAGAAAAAAGGTCAAATGAAAGTGTGGCCTATCTTTAAAATTGAAGGGGCTACAAATGATTTTCAATTGAAAAACATGAATGCAAACATGAATACTACGTCAAAAAATAGACAAATTCTGAAATCTTGTTATAATCTTTTTTTTCCAACTCGTAAAATTTAAAAAGTTTTTGATCCACAATTTTCGATTTACTAAAAATTTCATTCAATTTACAATTTTTGAGCTCCAAAACCTTTTTAAATTCTAAAGTAAGAAAAAAAATGATCATAAGAAAATTTCATCACGATTTTTTGAAATTGAAAATTATTTGTAGCCCCTTCAATTTTCAAAATAGACAACTTTTTCATCTTGCGTTTTTTTTTACTCGTACCCGGTTATATCATATCTGAATTTTGCTTCACCACTTCCCGGACACCTTGTAGAGGAGATATGAGTGTAGCTACGTGAATTCTTTCAATTTTTCAGCTCCAAGGGAGAGATATTGATAAGAGAAAATTTGAAATTGTCATATCTTCAAAAGTTCAAACCTAATTCGAACACACAATTTTTTACTCTAAAAACATTTTTAGATGAGGATTACTTTAATTATTATTTTTTAAATTTCACATATGTGAGGGCGCATACGAAAAGGGTCCAAATGACCAAAAAAAAAAAAAAAGGTTCCCTGAAATTGTTGCAGGAACACTTTAAAAAGTTCCTACAACAATTTCAGGGAACTTTTTTTTTTGTTGGTCGTATCGTCCCTTTTCGTATGTGCCCTCACATATCATGACACAAAAAAGTCAAATCACAAATGCACGAATTCTGCATTACTTCATTAAATAATATACGAGAAAGATTTGTCAACTTGATAAGAGCGTAAGTTCATCATTGCATTATCACAGTGTCTATAGAACCGAAATCGAAGAAACACATTTTTGAGAGTTTTCTGAGCTTTTAAAGATGACCTACCATGGGAGGAAAAATTTGAAAAAATTCCAAAAATAGTACTCGTATAATTATTTGTATGGAAAAAAATTGTGAGCGCCCGAATAATAGAAGGCGTTTATATGGAATCAAAAGTTTTTATTCGAAATTCGTGGAAGTACGATTTTTTTTCGAGACAAAATATTTTGTCATCATCAATGGCATGATGGGGTGGGGGTGGGAAAAGGTACCCAGCAAACTTCAATCAAAATTTCAAAAATCCGAAACTCTCATATTTTGTGTAAGTAATTATAAAACAGATGTATTAATGTAAATTAAATAATAAATGTACTCACCTATGAACCATGTTAGCCAGGAGATCATTATGTTTCAGTCTATAATCGACATCAACTTTTTCATAATTTACAGTAAGAGATCCGCATTTGATGCATTTTTCCTACGCAAATACATAAACAAGTAAACAATTAAATTACATTTTTGCATAATTGGGTGAAAAATTAATTTTCCTGCGAAGATGAGATCTGCAGATCTACCGTGTCAAAAAAAGACAACAGTTTTCCATCGCGTGGGTTTTCTTTGAAGTCTTGGCATAGTCTGTAGTAGGTAAACAAAAAACCTTGAGGGAAATTTGTAAAGGATCAACTTTTTTTTTTTGAAAAAAATACAAATGTATTATATAGCTGTGTGTAAGTATTTACCAATTAAAAAGAATACAAACGAGTCCCTACCACTAAAGAAATTTCGGTTCATACTCTCTAAATTTAAAGCAGTCAAATTTCACTGCTTAGCAGTCACGACATTTTGCCTTTTTAAAGCAGTAGTTTTTTTTACTGCAAAACAGTGAAAAATTACTGAATTGGTCAGTCAAAATGATTTTTTACTGACCAACTCAGTAATTTTTCACTGTTTTGCAGTAAAAAAAAACTACTGCTTTAAAAAGGCAAAATGTCGTGACTGCTAAGCAGTGAAATTGACTGTTTCAAATTTAGAGAGTATGCCCCAGTGAAATCAAGAAAGAAGCAGAACAGAAATAATACATAAATGGGGCTTCCTGTTTACCGGTTGTATTATACCTACTTCATTTTTTCATTTTTTTAAAAAATGAATTGATACAGCTCAGTAACGAACGAGAAAAATTCTACTACTCAATACCTTAAACCGTAAAATAGTAGGAAAAGACGAACTAGAGACAGAATCCATCATTAGCTTTTGGAAACCTTTTATGGAATTAAAGTTTTCAAACTCCAAAGATTTGAGGTATCCAAATGTCACTCTCCTATTGAAACTAGTTTTTTTTTCACCTTACGGAAACGCCTCAGTCGAAAGATTGCTTTCTGAATCAACTAACGCTCTTGAGGTAGAAAGATTTGTACGTTTTTTGTCGTGGTAAGTAGGTCATTGTTTGCTTACTTCATACCTAGTAATAAAAATGTTGATATTAAATCAAATCATTTTTTTCTATAGGAAACACAATAGCGATTTCCCAAGCTAAAAACATTCGTGATAGGTATTGAAAGTGAACAAAAGCTGAACGAATGTCTTGATCATCTCCATAAAGCTGGCAATCAACGAGCGTACCATCAAGCTTGGTGCAAAAATACTGACAAAACAGATGTAGTTCTGTCGTTTAATTTTGCCCAAACCGTGCATTATCCGACTAGCCCGCAACAGCCCGGTTCGGCATACTTCAAAACATCAAAAAAATGCACAGCCTTCAGTATTACAGAGGAAAAACAACAAGTTCAAGTTGGTACTTATTTCAAATATACTTGTTATTTTTTTTTCATTGTACATACTACGAAAATGTAGCATTTTACTCCCGTTTACACACCGCGAAAATACACTTTTTCCTACTTTGATTGAAAAAATTCCTTTTCCATCTCTAGGGATGGAAAAGAATTCTTTTCCATCACACTGTGACGGAAAAGAATTTAGAACATATAGTCAATGTAAATTCTTTTCCGTCACAGTGTGATGGAAAAGAATTTCTTTTCCATCCCTAGGGATGGAAAGAGGAATTTTTTCAATCACAGTAGGAAAAAATTTTCGCGGTGGGTAAACGGGAGTAAATATGAGAAATCATTCACTTTCGTCTACTGTGTTGTAATATACTATTTTTTTCAAGTAGAATTATCTAATAGACGAAACAGATGACGTTGGGAAAGGAGCAAATTGTGTTGCGAGTATACTGCATTACCACCTGAAAACTTACTACCAAAAAAATCGACACGCTCGTTCTTTTTTGCAACAACTGCGTGTGACAAAATAAAAACAACGCAGTATTATCGTATCAGCAATGGCGAGTTCCTAATGCGACTTCACAAAAAAGTACTGTTTAATTTTCTGCTTACTGGGCACACCAAATTTTCTCCCTACAGATACTTCGGGATTTTCAAAGCAAAATATTCCATCAGCGATATTGACGTTTTTTGATGATCTAATGCAGTGTGATGTGGATTCTTCGCTCAGTGGTCATAACAATGCTGTATTCGGTGAAAATGTTACGTGTTACGTGGTACGAATAGGATGATTAGTAATTCTTTTAATGCCGAAGCTGCAGAATTACATGAAGAATCTTGTGATGAAGATGACCCAATTGAAGTAGTTTCTTCCGCCGAATCTTCAGACGAATTGTTTGAAGCAAATAAGCATTTATATTATTGAAGTTCTAATTATTTTATTGTTCTTTTCATATTCCTTTTTATGATTCCTATTCTAATTATTTTATTGTTCTTTCCATATTCCTTTTTATGATTCCTAATAGAACTACAAGAACTGAGAAATCAAAACAACCGTCCACCGGCTGCTCCGATTATACCACCACCGGCGGATCCGATACCGGCGATTGCGGCTCGGCCTGATCCATCAAGAGCTGCTGCCATCCACGCAATACCAGTACTACAAGACCCCATCATGCCCGCCGGTCCACGTCCATCATATTCCGATCGTGGGCGTGGATCGCATGGCAGGGGCAGGGGAGACAGAGGACGTGAACACTGAACGTGATGCCGCCAGAATGATTCCATACAGGATATATATTCCTGAGGAGATAGTAAGTACCTATATTTTATGAGTAGGAAAAATTTCACTCAATTAATTAAAATGTTATGATATTTTCCAGAATAGAGAAGTCGACTGTGCAATTTTTGCAGCGAGGATGTTATTAAAATAGGATCAGTACGGCACAAGGAATTTTACTGGAAGAACCGAATTCTGAAAATAATGAAAGTGAAACGCAATAGATAGTGATATTTCCGCGATTTTTGTTTTATATACCTACGGTCATCGTACACGAAGTTTTGAACTATTTTAACACCAATTAAACGGAGAACGCGATTTTTTTCAAATATACGGTCATCGTACACGAATTTTAACTGAATAGAACGGAATGTATACCTAAACCCAAATATTTTCTACACGGAAAAAAAAATTAATAAAAATTACTATTTCAGTATAGTAACCGGATCCCATTCAAAAATGATAGTGATTTTTACTCAGCCAAAAAAATACATTTTACCTAGAATTACGTAAAATTTATTACTCTTCATAGTAAAATTTACTAATCTCATAGTAAAAATCACAATACTTTGAATGGGATCCGGTTACTGTATGAAATACGAGTAGTAAAAATTATCCATACTTTTTTTTCCGTGTAGAGCCTTATACGTATACTTAATTTGTATAATGTATTTACGTATCTATAGAAATATGGCCTACACTATAAATAAATATTTAAAAAAATTCTCTTCGAATATTTCATCGCATGTTACTATACTCATGTTAGGATATTCGAAATCAAATAATACTTAAGTTGAATATGAATCTGTATCGTCGCTTTTATCGCAATTTGATTTTCGAGAAGGGGTAGGTTCGGGTTCTTCTTGAACAGGGGTTTCGTAAATTAGCGTCTCCACCATTGATAATATTTCTGTAATTTCTTCATTTATTCAACATGGAAGATTTCGACTCTCAGGCCAATTTGAATTCTCTCTCACGGATGAAGAGTGCAAATACAAGCTTTTTAGAAACCCCCTGTTCAACATGGAAGTCGAATCAATCGTTTTTAAGCGCCCGAAAGCTGTCAATGATATCGCCGAACGAGGATTAAGGTTATTGGAAAAGTAGGTACAATGGGAAAATCACACGAAATAAACAACAGCAGCAATACCTTTTGAGAACTGTAAAGGAACATCGTGAAGCTTTTCTGAATGCTTCAGAAAAAAATTTGAAACGAAAACTTTAATGTCTTTTTAGACTTGAAATGTTGATTTACGATATTTAAATTTTGTTTCGGTACTTAACTTATAGCTCAAGAAATATTCATGGTTCTTTGTTGAGCCTTCAAATGAAAATCTCTTAAGAATTTTTGTTCTTATAGTATACAGTAACACCAACGTACTTATTTAGAAAATAGGCATGTAAGTAAATGAAACGTCAAAATAATTCATAACCATTACAGGTATCAAACAAAAATTTTTCAAAGAAAAATGATGGCGGTGGGAACCGAGGAAGAGAGTCTGACAACTACATAATAATCGAAAGCGCCAAAGAAAAGTTCAATTTTCACCTCGTCACTTTTAAGGGATGCGAGGGAGGGGGTATAGAGTACCAAAAAAATTTCGGATTTCTGTCTTAAATTATTTTCTCGCTTAGGTTTGGTGCAGTCTAAATTGAGAAATCTGTTCCAAAGTCTCGAAGTTGGTTTCAGTATTTCAGAAAAACAAACGTGCTGCCATGAGAAAAAAAATTAAATTTGCGATGATTTAAGGTTTCAAACAGTGGTGCCCACGTAGATATTGCGCTATTGCGGCTGCAATAGGGGCCCTTGCAATGTTGGGGCCCCCAGTAGAATTTGAGGCCCCTTAAGTTAAAGTTTGGTAGACAAAAAATCTATTTAGAGCAACAAAAAAAAAAGAAATAACCACAACACAATGGGTGTCGTACACTACCATAATTAATGCAACAATACAACATTATTCATTATGTACATCTACATACCTACATATTTTATTCGTTGAGTATTTGCCTATGTGTTCAACAGAGTTCTCTGATGCTATATGCTCAAGTGAGCCCCAAAAGAAATAAGTTCTCTGGGTGGATAATGCGCCCTCTAGTGAAAAGAGGCCCCTTTTGAGTTATGAATTTTTAATGCATAGTAAATCAAGATTAGAAAAATGGATTTCAGGCCCTAATTTTTGCGATTTCTCTGTAAATTTTTGTGAACCAAGTAGGCATGTCGTCGGTAAAGCGTTTGATACTGATTTTGTGATTTTTGAAAATTTTAAATTGACCACTTTTGATAGGAATTTGCCGGCAAAATTGTTGATTTACTGACTAAACCACCAGACAATCTATCCTCAAAATTCGTATTTTTTTCAAAAGCTTTTGCCCTCGCTTTGCTCGGGCTCATTTGTTTTTTCTGTTTTTGAAATTGTTCATTATTACTGTTTCAAAACATAGTTTTCATATCGTTCCACCTCTCAAAATTCTGAAAAAAATAATATATTAGGGACAACTTTTCATGCAGAAACAACATTGTAATTAAAAAAATTGGGATGGCATTCATTTCGTAAAGTTGATACATTTTATAAAAAAAATTAAAAGTTTGCGAAAAAATGCGATTTTCGGATAAAACATGAAAAAAAGTTTCGATTGGTGAAATTGACATATTTGACCCCTATTTTTACATATTCGTTGAACAAGTTGGAAAAACTCTTCCACTCGATGAAATAAACTCATCACAAAAAAATCAAAATTCAAAAAAATTCAATTTTCAATTCCAAATATCAAAAAAAGTTTAAATTTATTCTGTTGTCTTATTTTGACTTCTTGCTGACGTAGGTATTTCATGAAAAAGTTGATGAAAATTACACTCAATTCGTTCATTTTTCGAATTTTGATTTTTTTGTGATGGGTTTATTTTATAGAAAGAAAAAAGTTTTTCAATTTCTTCAACGGATACGTAAAAATAGGGGTCAAACGGGTCAACCTCACCAATCAACATTTTTTTTCATGTTTTAAATTAAAAAATCGCATTTTTTCGCAAACTTTCAATTTTATAAAATCGGCTTCACAAAATAATGCAATCCCAATTTTTTAATATGTTGTTCAGCATGAAACGTTGTCCATAATAGGTATATTTTTTTCAAAATTTTTGGAAGTCGGAACCGTATGAAAACTACGTTTTGAAACTTTTCGAGCTAATTTTTCGGACAAAAAAAAGTGACAACACTGATTTTTATGATATCACCAAAAACCCTATCAAAACCCCCAAGTATAGGAAAAAGTTCCATTTTGGTAGGTATCGGGGTCATCGAGTAATCCACAGCAGCATTTAAAAAAGACTAGAGGGCTACGATTTGCGTCATTAGTCATCCCTTCGGAAGGTCTTTCCACAAGAAAATTTTTGACATTAAAAATTTTTTAATCAAATTTCTGGTAACATGAGTTACTTTTTTGGAGAAAAATTTGAGTACCATCCCCGAAGTTTCATTGTCTCAAATCACATCTTACGACCAAAACACTCGAAACATAATTCGCACCACTGACACGATACAAAATCGTAATTAAAAGACCCCTTTTGATAAAAATGTCCATCTCTATCAACAGATTAGCAGCAACACACAGTGAAAAAACTCCCAGTAAAATTGCCTCGATTGATTTTTCACTCGATTACTTCTTTTTTCTCTATCAAACGCGTTCGAGCGTTGAAGGTACAAAAATGAAACGAAAAAAAAAAGACAGAAATAAAAGAAAGAAAGAAAGAAATCTGTACAATCGTCGTCTAAGGTACCACAATGGGGTAGAGGGCTACAACCTACACGAGCATTTTCTTATCCCTTCTGACGATGAGTAAAGTAGTACACCATATCTAAATCCGCAGGAAACATACAACACGAATTTAGTTGAGTAAAAAGGCTCCAGATGCTTATTGAATTATTTGTCTTCGTTATTTTCTACGTAGCCGCTGACGCCGATTCCGATGCCTTCATCGTTCGAAAACTGATGCCGTTTTTAAAAGGTATGAAGGATATCCGACGACAATACCTTTATCAAAGAAACACATTAATTGAATCATACATATACGACGTTGGAAAGATACGGGCCACGGTGCGGCTACCTCACCTCCGTTCGTTCCTCTCATCGAAAACCTGACGCGTTAGCTTTGGCCTCCTCTTCTCCTCGTCCCGCATCATTTTCCCCATAATCTTACCGATTTTCCCGGACTTTCGACTAATGTGTTCGCGCTGCGTTTGATATTTCTTTTCCTTTTTACGTTTCCAAATTGAAATCCCCAAAAGAAATAAGAGAAACGTCGTCGTAGCGCGCCAAATGTATTATTTTTTCGCAGCGGTGATTTTTCCCCATTCGCACTGCACTGGCTCCCGCTTGTAATGATTAAATTTTCCGAAATTTTCACAATACTCGAGAATTTTTTGCCTTTATTCTCGCCACCGAGGAATACCCCTCGTACTTCGTTTCTTCCCAGCGTTCTTGTTTCATTATTCGTCGACCAAATCGTGCTGCGCTGTGTCTTGACCCAACATTTAAATACGTAAAAAGGTACCTGTACCTACTCCTACCTTGTCGTTCGCTAAGCATAAAAAATACCCAACTACGCTAAATCCTCAACATTATCTAAACCGTACTCGCGATCGTTTTAAATACACAAATATTATACACAGCGCAATTATGGTAATTTTTTTAGCGGTTTAATCATCAAGACCGCGAAAAAAGAATCGAGCTAAAAAATCCTTATCATACACACAATGCGAGAACCGTGAGATTACAAATATTGTCCAAAACACTTAGCATACTCGAGACCCTCATCCTTCGCAGCAGCGAGAGGCGAGCTTTCATTATAATTTACTTTTTTATATTAAATAAACGTTATAAAGATTTCTCCTTCCGTGGAGTTATTTTTCAGGCAGCCTTTCTTTCCCTCACGTCGTCTTTTCATAATGTTTCGCCTTGCGCCGGGTGAGAAAATGATGCGAGTTTTTTCCCGGCACGTTTTTCCTCCTACACTTTACTTTTTTTCCCTTCATCTTCCTACATTGTTTTCGAGCTTTTTTTTTCGCTCGTCGCTCCGCATCACCCTGTTCTTCAGTTTCGCTTTATTATAAAAATGAGTTAAAATGAAAAGATAATGGAAAAAACATTATATTAAATTATCCTTTGACGATTTACAAATTAATTACGTCTAACAGGCAATTTTTCTCGAGAGCTTTTCATTTTTTGCTACTTACTCTGCTCTTTCTCGCTGCTTAAGAACGGAGGCACGTCTCAAAATGATGGAATTCTTTCTCCATTTAATTTTTATAGTTTTAAGTAAGTATATATACTACGTAGTATATAAAGTCCGGATGAGTTTTTGTCATTTTTAAGCCTTAATAAGAAAATTAATCGACTACGAAGAAATACTTATAAACAATAATTGAAACTCTTGGCATTTCGATAATACGTGCATCGACAGCGTTCGTCGATGTAAGATTGGTGGTAGTTTTGTCATTGTGGGGTAAATAGCAGAGGTTTTCAAAAGCGGATTTAAAAGTGCAGGTCTATTTCTTTTTAATTAGACCAAGTCTTGAAAAAAATTCCTGATACAGAACGATGAAGTGAATTCGAATCTCACCGAAATTGGAGGCAAAGTTGGGTGGATGCGTTGGAACAGTTACTACAGGATACTCGAAACAAAGACAGAAAAAAACTAGAGCAACCTGTAGAAAAGAGATCTCGATTCGACCTGGCCGCTCAGATTCTGCAGCTGATTTTGGAAGATGGAAATTCCAGAATAGACGATCCAACCCATAATGGAAGTCCGAACTATGTCAACGAAGGCGGCGACTCAGACTCTGAGAAAAGTGAGATTTCTAAAGACAGCGGCCAAAGATCGGACTCTTATGAGAATGACAACTCCGCCGCTGACACCAATGAATCTAGTGACAAATTGAACGATAGGAGAACTTATGTACTATTTTTTGCCCTCCGTTGACTCGTTAACATCATATAGTATTTTGTATTTTTTTAAATTCGTTTTTCACCAATAAAAATCGAAAATACGATCATTTTTCTTGAATGTTAGTGTTAAATAAGTATTTTTTATTACTCATTTTTCATAAATAAAAAAAGAAAATATGAGATTTTTTCTAAATGTTAGTATGAAGTAGACTTAGTTCGTTTTGATATAAAAACTGTGTTGTAAGAGCGTAATTTTTGAATCAAAACGCACCAAAACTTTTTTTTGTTCTCCCCCCTCCCCTACCACCCATGCATAAAAACTGCACAACTGCACTATTCACACTCGTATGGGTTTCCCCTTTCCATCGACGATGCCCCATTTCAGTCTGTAATGGTCAAGGATATGGCCACACTGCCAGTATAACTCCCTTTTCCCCTCGCCCTGATACTCATGTCTTATTTATGAATCTGTATATAATTTCAATGCTGATTGTATTTTGAATATGTAAAAAAAATTTGTATACATTCATTTTCATTCTTTTTCATTGTATCTATATGTGTTTAATATTTCTGTCGATTTGTAAATGCAAACCCTGACACATGAAGTGGGGTAGGGTATAATTATGCTATTTGTCTTTATTATTTTTTCATATTTTTCTTCGCTTGTTATTTTTTATATATTTTTCTTCGCATTCTTCGTTTTATGCAATGTCTGTTTTTGATCTTGTGAATACTATTGTTATATCGATGCATTTTTTGATATTTCTTGTTTTTTGTGATTATTACTATTTTTGGTAATTCAAGTTTTTGTTGGTCTTTTTTTTACAACTGTAATAGAGAAATAGGAAAAACAACCAATGACAACAAAAAGGAAGAAAAGAAAAACATGTTTTTTTAAAATTATTCTATAACAACAAAAATTACATTAGAGTCGTAGCTTTCGATTACATATATACGAAATTCCGTTCCTTTGTGAAGGGTAAGGATCATTTGATCTCATTTCAATATTTTCCAAAACAGTATACTTTTGTCGTTCAAGTGAAATATCTGTTTTAAAAAAAAGGAAAACTTATAAGAATTATTTTTGACTCAGTTTTTATTTTGACTCGGTTCAATCTTTGTACTTATTGTAGCGTTAAATTGTTATTAATAAGTTTAGTACCTGTCATTTTCGACATAATATCTGTGAATTAAATATTCATTAAACATTTTTGTGTCTACGTTTTAATATTGTGCTAAAAAGTGTTTCATTTATAAGATATTAATTATTTGATTAATAAAAGGAATTCCAAAGTTTTCACCACTTTATGCGAGAGCATAACACGTTCATTTTCTTGTGGTTACTCCCTTTCTTAGTGTTTTCGATTCCTTATCGTCGGATGTCAGAAAATATGATGCTAGAGAGACAACGAAGTAATTATAATAATGTCCGATGCCGGATGATGCTTGAAAGTTTACCAACCAGTTTCATGACGCAGCAAAACAATTAATTTAATTTCATCAGGACTCAGCAGTGAACTTAAAGCAAAAACCCATTGTTGGTAATCAACGAATTGTATTGCATGAAATGAAGGTGCGATGCCCAGAATGTTGCCGCAGGTTTGATACAAATAATGAATTTCAAAAAAATAAAATTGGATGTAGATAATGGTAAAGAACTACAAGCACAAGCTCGGGCATCTTTGAATGATTATGGTGTCACACAAGTAACAAAAACTTCTCAAGAAGTGATTCATAACGTGAAGCTTTAGTAATATTGTAACGAGCCTTGTGAAACAATTGGTGCTGCACGCCAGACCAATAAAATTTGTTACTGATGAAGGGACACGAGATCTATTGAATCCTTTACTTGCCGAATTGAAAGGGCAGCCATGGGCTATAAATCGACCGAATACAGTCACTTTTGAATAAACTAGTACAAGAGATGCGGAATATGCTCAAAAGAGATATTGATAAAGCAGGAAGGACCATATCCCTGAAATTATATGGGACTAAATATTATGACAGAAATTTTCTTGGAATCAACTTACAGGTAAAGAACATAAACATGAGTAAAATTACGGTAAGTGTACATAATCATATCCATTTATTGACATCCTACTTATGCTACTTGACTGTTTGAATTTTTAAGAATTTTTAAAATCGTTCGATCGGTCGGTTGTTTTGTGTAGTTTTTAATGTTTTTTTTTTTTTTTTTTTTTTTTAGAAGAATAACGATCGACCGACCAACCAATCGATCAATATTACTTTCATTTTCGTTTTTTTTTTGTTTTTTTAAAATTTAGGTTAGCGATTGATCAATTGTTTTGTTTGGTTTTTTCAATTATTTTTTCAATGAGGTCAACAATCGATCGATCGTTTTTTTTTACCCTGGAAAATAAGTACGAGTATGGTTCAAGCAGCAAGCATGAGGATTGTAACTTGTTGCAAAAAGCTATGATCTTCATTCTTCATATGTACTTGTAGCTGAATTTTTTATGTTCCATTGTTTGCAATCGGTAAGTAATACTTAAGTTATGTTAAGATGATATGCAAAACAATACCTACTCATCTCCTCCAGCCACTCGATCTAACATATTTTTGTCAGGTAAGACAATTTTTCAATTGGCTACCATTTAATGTTCACCATGATAGATGGAAAGGTAAAAATTTTCTGACAGCACAATAAATAGAACAATCCCTTATATACAATATGACACAAAAGTAGTGCTCGTCGGTGGCTTTCCTTTCTAAGAGGAAAGAGTTGGCGAGATGAATGAAGCGGCGCGGCGTTGAGTAGGGAAAAATAAGGGCTTTCAAAAGCGGCCTTGAAAATTTCAGGTCCATGCACAGGGTGTCCACAAATTGTAAAACCGGTTTGGTCAAAAACTTCAAACTGGTTTATATCGGCGCAATGTATTCTACACACTAAGGCGACAAAAACGTGATATGAATTTTTTGGAAACTGGTTCATTAATTTGCAACCAGTTGACAAAAAATACCCAAAAATTGTAGATAGAGAAAAAAGCTCGAAACAAAAGTTGTAGAGCGTGAAAAATTACCTACACAATTCTGATCAATCACATTTTAAGACCGATTTACTGGTTCGCATTTAGCAACCAGTTTTTGACAATCACTTGAAAATTGGAAATCGAGAAAAAAGTTTGAAACAAAAGTTGTAGGGAGTGAAAAATTACACAATTCTGTTAAATCACATTTTGAAACCGGTTTACTGGTTTGCATTTAGCAACAAGTTTTTGACAATCACCTAAAAATTGTAGATAGAGAAAAAAGCTTCAAACAAAGGTTGTAGAACGTTAAAAATTACACACTTCTGATCAAGTGATCAATCACATTTTAAAACCGGTTCATTTGTTTGCATTTAGCAACCAGTTTTTGACAATCACTTAAAAATTAAAGATAGAAAAAAAATTGAAACATACGTTGTAGTGTGTGAAAAATTGAACTATTTTCGTAATCAGATTCTGAAACCAGTTCATTAATTCGCAGCAAGCCATCAAAAGTTACCTGTTTGCAAATTAATTGGCCATTTTCAAAATCTGATCTGCAAAAATGGTTCAATTTTTCACACTCGACAACTTTTGTTTCGAGCTTTTTTCTTTATCTCCAACTTTTAGGTGATTGGTTGCTAAATAAAATGCGAACCAATGAACCGGTTACAAAATGTGATTACACAGAATTGTGTTATTTTTCACACTCTACAACTTTTGTTTCAAGCTTTTTTCAATATCCACAATTTTCGGGAAATTTTCAATAACTGGCTGCAAATTAGTGAACCGGTTTCAAAATCCAATCTGCAAAAATTGTTCAATTTTTCGCGCTCTACAACTTTAGTTACAAGTTTTTTTTTCTACCTTCAATTTTTAAGTGATTGTCAAAAACTGGTTGCTAAATGCAAACCAGTGAACCAGTTTCAAAATGTGATTGAACAGAATTATTGTGTAATTTTTCACGCCCTACAGATTTTGTTCTAAGCTTTTTCCTCGATCACCAATTTTTAGGTAATTTTTGATAACTGGTTGCAAATTAAGGAACCGGTTTCAAAATCTTATCAGCGAAAATGGTTCAATTTTTCATGCTTTACAACTTTTGTTTCAAGCTTTTTTCTTTATCTCCAATTTTCGGCTATTTTTTGTCAACTGGTTGCAAATTAATGAACCAGTTTCAAAAAATTCATAACACGTTTTTGTCGCCAGTGTGTAGAATACATTGCGCCAATAAAAACCAGCTCGAATTTTTTGACCAACCCAGTTTTTCAATTTGTGGGCATTCTGTGCATGGCCTGGAAATTTTCAAGGCCGCTTTTAAAAGCCCTTATTTTTCCCTACTCAACGCTGCTTTATTCATCTCAATAACTCTTTCCACTTAGAAATAAAAGCCACCGAGCACTACTTTTGTGTCACACTGTACTACCAATTTTCATCCAAATTATGGTTCTGCTTTCAGACTTGTACTGCAGTGACTGGAATATTAGCCCAATCATGTCAAATTTGCAAATGTACACCATCTAAAATGAATTCAATTGAGAATTTCGGAAAAGGAGATCCTGATCCAGACTCACTAGGATATGGGGGTCTCTGTTCTCCATACAAACATTATTAGATGCTTCGAACTATTACTTCATGTTGCATATAAATAAGATTTTCAAACGTGGCAAGTAAGTTTTTAGAGACTAAATATCTAGGTGAGGTACAAAAGGATGAAGTTTCAATCTAATGGAATTTTGTTTTAGGCCAATACTGATGAAAAGAAGCAGAGTCTGAAAGAAAGAAAAGATAGAATTCAGACAGAATTTAAAAATTGGAATCTATGTTGAGTTTAACAATGCCACATTTTTAATTTTGCAGCAGTCAAAAAAACTGATAATTTCAATTATTTTGAGGTTTATTTGAAAATAAAACTGGAACTCCTTATATTTAATCAAATTGTGGCAGGATGGACCCCCTCCCCCAATAATTAATCGTCCATTAACAATCATTCATCACCACAGACTATGCCAATAACTTCTCAATGCACAAGAAAATTGTATGTACACTGCAAAATATTTTTTTTTTTCAAACGCACATTTTTAACCTTTTCCTTCCAAAAAAAGTATCTACTAAATAAAGCGAATACGTACATAAAATTACGTACAAAATACACTTACATATATTTCTACAGGATGAGCTCGAAATTCTCTGGCGAAAACATCCAGTATCTTCTCTCCGACCCATCGACCTTTGGTGAAGGTTGTAAACATGAAATAATACGGATACACTTTTCTTAACCCTGTAATACAGAAAGCAGAAGGGAAAATACAAAAAAATGAGTATAGCTGTAAAGTGTAAACCCATATTAAAAACTTTCGAATACCTATTTTCGCACTAACACTAATACAACGCGCGATACAGAGAGGCAGGCGCAAGGCGCATTCATCATACCGCCAATTAAAACAAATAAAAAATTACACCCGTATCTCGGGTGCTGCTGCTGGAAGCCAGCTCGTCAACATACACACATTCGATCAAGTCGTCGTCGTCATATACAAAACGATCAATCATCCGGCCGCGTATACGAGAGAAATATCTACACATACACAGGCACAGGGGTATCCTCATCCGCCATCATCGTCCTCGTCGTCATCCTGCTGTCTTCAACAGTTCACATCGTTTTCCCCTTAATATCGTATCTTTCGCACCTGGGAAAAAAGCACGAATATAACGACACCGCCCAACATTTTCCTCCTTTTATTGGTCTCTCTTATATTTTCAAGGGAATTCTTCAACATATCCATACCGTGCATATATATTCTACACACTATACATATGCTTAATATTTACCTCTTTAGACCACTCAACTCTTTCTCTGACACCTCTCTGCTGCTCCTCACGTACCATTCACGGATCCTGTGCCACCCTTTTCCCCCTGTATGCGAACCACGTCGTCGTTTATATGCATATACGTTCATTATAACAAATCGTTCTTTATATTCCCATACGAGAATCGTTTTAACCAGCTATGTGAATCCTTTTTTTAAGGCCTCCTTTTTTATTTTTTTGGAAGCAAGTACCTTACCTAGTATCTACATTTATCGTACATGTTATAAGCGTAGATAGATACCGTACCAGAATATAGGGTGTTTCAAAAGTATTATGTACTATATCTGTTACGTTTCAAGAAAATACATACGAAAACGATTTCAAAAGATATGTACTGGCAGTCCAGAATGCAGAATTCTAATTTTTGGAAAATACGACAGGTAATTCACTTCATATGTACTATCTTCAATTTGTTGTATACTTGTGGTGTACCTATGTTCATATGTTTGCTCACAATTTCCTTTTTTCGTTCTTGATAGGTGAGAATAACTGGTACTGCGGCGCATTCATTATTTACGTACAGTCAGACCCCAAAATCAGAACAACAGTGGGTGAATAAATTAGTGAAGGGGATTGTTTTCTTAACGTTCACTGGAAATGCAGCTACAGATTTCGGCAACGAACATGAAGAAGACATTTGAATTTGTTCAGAAGTTCGTTGATGGAAGGAGAAACGTTATTCCTACAAAATGGACTCGCCATCAATCCAAAGCACCCATGGTTGGGATTCAGTCCGGATGGTTTTTTATGCAGAAACGGCCAGTTAATATTACTTGAAGTGAAATGCTCATTTCGTGGGGATAGCATTGCGGACACCGAAGTGTTCTTGAAGAAATTAGGATACATCGATTTATTGCTTGCAAATAAGACAAATTTCTTGAAGAAAGGTCGGTATTTTGCGCAAATTCAGCTTGGATTGGCAATAACGAATCTCTCCGAAGCTGTGCTGCTGATTCATCACAAGGAGACGAAATGACGACTATTGCAAACTACTAATTGAATCTTTAGGAGAAACTTACCTCGAAAGATTTTTACCAGACGATGTGTAAGAGTGTATCATATGTATTTCGCAGACATGGACCCCCTAAGTAACTTCGAATCGTTTATATTTAATTAAATTAATATTTTAAGATAATATTTATTTATCAATGTTGAATTATTTAAGGTTTTATATTTTTATTTCAATATTTTTTTTCTTTAAGAATATTTTTATGAATTTTAATGTCTTTTTGAAGTTACAGAGCTACTTGCCATATATGTATTTTCATTCCAACAGGGGAACTACCTGAACCGGCAGAAACGAAAATGAACGAATCAAAGCTACGTAGATGGAAAGGGGACCACCTCCAGACCCCAAATCCAAAATTTCAAGTGTTAAAGTTGATTTCTCGATTTTTGGGTGAATTTTTAAAAATTGAAAAATCCTAAAAATTATCAATTCAGACCAAAAATAGAAAATATTGATAAAAATGGAATTCTCCCGGGAAGTGGTTCAGATGGCGTCCCTGACTCATTTACGACTATCGAAATTCGTAAAACCTCAATTCCAGTCATTCTGGAGCCTCTGGCGATTTTTTATCATTTCTCCAGAAACGTGAAATTGCTGTAGAACAGCCAAAAATCAACTTTAGCACAAATAACTTGTATTTGGGGTCTATGTGGGGTGCCTTTAACCATTTTTTGCGGTTGTCGCGAAAATCGGTGTCTGCCGGTTCAGATGTGTATTTCGTGGTATGAAACAGCGTTGATCCCATATGTTGAAAAAAAAAGTTGCCCTCATTGTGGACTCATGGTTAACATACACTGACAAGAGTGTTCTTGATGGTGTTTTACCTCCTGAAAATACTATCGAATTTTCCAGTATTCCTCCTGGGACAATAGGAATATTGCAACCATTAGATGTGTATTTTTTTCGCCCATATAAAAATGCCTTCAAGAAACTTGTTAACTTGATCCTGCTCGAGGATGCAGACTTCAAAGTACATAATGTATTTAAATCACGTTGAGGAATGGGCATACTGTCATCACTGAGCGGCAAGCATTCGACATAATTGCATTTCAACTGATCGAGTCATTATTAATTCACGAAGTAACATTAATTCTGTCATGGGGCAACGACACAAACGGAATCTAGTCAAATAATTCTTCCGTATACCCAGGATTGGTGACAGATATAGATGATGGAGAATTTGAAGTTTAAACGTTACAGCAGTTCAAGTCAATGGGAAAAGTATTATGGCGATGGCCAGTGATGAAAGATAAAAATTTACTTATATGATTCCAAGGATATTGTTCAGAAATTTGAGCGGATACTTGAATATGAGGAGATGGCCCAAAATCTTTGGAAACGTATCAAAAGAAGAATACCTCGGCAGAGTTTGGGCACAAAAATTGAGTGGTATGGTTTAGAAAAATCCCATCGGATTCACCCTGAGAAATTGATTTATATGAAGTCTTTTATCTCGCCAAACTAGAGAAACTAGACAAAAATTATTCTGTAATGTCGTGTCCGTACAGTCTATGCAGTTTGAACAGGTTGTTGATATGAGTGCTTAAAAAATGTCGATTACTGCTTCGGCAATGCTAATTTCAAGATTGTTCCTTATTAATATTCAAATTGATCGGATTATTTATTAAAATATTGTGAAGCTGGGTACGTTGAATGAATTTCCAACAGTAGGCTATCTATTCATTTCACGTTTTGTTGTGTGCAATTGATTAAATTGGTGAGTAGCTGTCCTATATTGCATGTAATTTTCTACATTCACTCGGTTAAATAGAGACTTATTTCACGAATAAATTCTAAAGATGTGCTGATTTTCAAACAATTTTCCAATATTGATTACGGCACTGTGTTCCTGTTCAACAGTGCTGTCAATGTTAAGACTTTGTACGTTGATTATTATCAGGTATTAGGTAATTATCACTAGTCAATGAATTTTTGATGATATGGGTCTTTAAGATGTCAAACTGTATCATCTATCAGCAATTTATTGTAGGACCATCGACCGTATAATCCGAGTTATAAATCTTCGAGTTCTTCACAGCCCTTCCCGAAGGAGGAGTCTCATCAAGGGACTCCAAACTCGTCAAAACGATATGTAATCGAAAGCTAAAAAAGGCTTTGAAAAGGTTAAAGGTAAAGGTTTAAATGTACAAAATGTTACGAACGATGGACCTGAACTAAACAAGTGTCTGAAATGCATTAAGTAAGTTCTCTCTTCAACGGATTTAAAAGGAAGCAGTTTTCAGCAGGTAGAGATCATCAATAGCCACGCTCATATGGTGAGGGAACACAAGGACATAAACAAGACTCAACTGTGTCCGCTGGGCCCTAAAATTGAAAAATTACATGAACACTTGGTGACAAAGATGCAAGAGTTTATCGGGTGGAACAAAGGAGTTCGATTACCCTGAATATGTCAAGTACTGTCGGCATGTGATGACGCAAATCACCCTGTACAATTTGCGAAGGGCGGGTGAAATAGCGTCGATGTCGCGCGAGCAGTTTCACAATGGTCATATAAGTAAGTAACAGGTTAATTAGTGTAGTATGTAAATTGCATTATTTTTAACGTGTTTTTTTTGTTACAGTTAGTGCTGAACAGCTAATTTATTTCTTAGATTTTTTTCAGAATTGGAGGGTATGGAGGAGTCCACTTATTAGTATGTAAGTGCCTATAAAATGAACAAGTGGCTGGGCCTTCAAATATTTGGCTCAAAATGAAGCAGAGCCTGTGGCCGGCCCGACTCCACAGATGGATGCAGTCGGCAAAAGTAGGGTAAGAGTGTTTATTATTATCATTTTTTGAGTTTCCCTTGAGAAGGAAAAATAAGTATTTTATTTTATTTTATTTATTTTTTGTTTCATCAACTCCGGATGTTTGTCATCTATTGAAAAATTTGAAATCGGCGATGCTAAATAAAAACGTAACGATTATCCTCCCTCAAGATTACGTAACTATGAATAATATACCATCTAATGTTGTCAGTGGAAAACATATTCGAAAGCTGTGGGATATTGAAATCAAATCTGGAAAAGAGAAACACTCAGTTTGTCCAGATTGATGTACATGTCACATGTGCAGCACATGGATTGCACAGAGTTTGTGAGACAGTCAGAGCAGAATTCCCATTGGTCAATGCTTTGATAAGCAACCTGAGAAGAAGATATTTTTAAAAGCACTGAGTAGGGTACATTTATTCAAAACCATGCATCCTGATCTAAAACTACCTCCAGAACCAATAACTACAAGATGTGGAACATGGATAAAAGCAGCGGAATACTACAGTGACAATTTTTTCGAAATTGCAGAGGTGATCAAGGAACTCGAAGATGATGCAGAATCAATCCGACAAGCAAAAGAATTAATCGAAGATGCGGATTTGATGGCTCAACTTACAACAATAAAAATGCATTACGTTTGTTTGGCTGAAATTATTGAAAAATTGGAATCGCCTAAGCTAACGTAGGAAACGAGTCTGGATTTAGTCAAACAAGCAAAAACTAAGCTCATTTAGCTCAAAAATGTACCGCAACAAAAAATCAAAGAAAAAATGGAAGCAGTGTTGCAAAAAAACGTCGGTTCAACTAAGGTTCAACAGCTTTACGTTCCTTGACCAGTAGCGACAAAATGAAGTAAGTAAGACCATTTTAAAAAGATGGTTCCTACTGAAATTGCATTCTTTAAATATGCGCCTATTGTTTCTTGCGATGTTGAACATTCGTTTAGTGTGTACAAATACCTACGTTTTAACCGAAAGAAGAAGAAATTTTAAAATAAGTACAATCGCCATGCATTTAATTATAGCTTGCTGTAGTCGTAAAAATTAAATTTATCGTTTTATCGATGTGAATTATTAACTTTGAGCCTTTGAAATAAAGATTTTTCAAAATCATCATTTTACCAAGTTATTCCTCCTCAAAATTTTCTTTCCAGCAATACCCATTGTTTTCAGGTTAGCAAATATTTTTACATATTTTTGTTCTATGGACACATATTTTTACATGTTTCGAACATTTCAAACGCATATTTTATGTACATAAAATGAGTTTTTTAGCACATAAAAATCCGGTCTCTAATAATGAGCTTTTTGAAACACCCTATACAACGCACGTAATATGTTTCCGCGTGCGAATTTAAAATTATAGTTTTATTTTTCCATCATCATTACGGTGTGTGCAACTTGTTAATGAACTATTATCGTGATCACGGTCATATGCGACTCCATTACTCCCCTGTACCCCGCACGACGATACTCGTAAATTAATATGAAATAGGCTCAAAGGTGAATTCGTTACATGGAATAGTTCTTATTATTCTCTAGAGATGAATTATGGGGCCTTTTTACCCATACGCAGGTATCTATTTTCAACGCGGTATTATAAAATTTGTCCCAACACCTATCTAATATCACGTTTACAAATTTACGGTCAATAATACTCGACTTTTTCAACATTTTTCCTCGTATATGTACTCATATTTTTGACAACGACGACAACGCGACCACATTCATATACGATGATGGGCGAAGAACGAGGGTAAAAAAAATACACCACTCGATACATGTACCTACACTGTTCATATTTTTATACGATACATACAAGTCCATATAAAGTTACATTATTGCCTCTGGTATATAATTTTCGTATACGCGGCCCGGTAACAGTACCTATATAGGTAGTACAGATAGATGTAGGTACATATAAAAAGCATTCGGTAGATTTCAAAAACCTTTCTCTATTTCATCTCTGCCAATCTGCCTGGTATCTTAAAAGGTAATACGTATATTCAATACCCTCTATGGCAAAGTTTTATAAAATATTTATGCCATAAATTTCAATATTATATAACGTCCGCTCTCCTCTCGCCATCTACTTCCATTCGCTTATTTAATACTTGTATTTCAATAAAATCCATTTCCTCTCCGGCACGCGTCCTTAGTTCTCTTTCTCCGCGAGTACTGAAGTTTTAAAATAAAAAAGCTTCTTATTTACAATCGAGATTACGCTTTGTATACGTACACAAATGAAATACTATACAGCGAAAAATACCCCACTTTGGAAAAACATCCATCTCGTATCATTCTATCCTTCTCTTTTACTCCTTTAATCGTTCAGGGTACTTAAAATTTTGTCAATATTTACCCTTAAAATCATATTGAATTTAATATTTGCTCGAAAATCTTTTTTGATGTGAGCGTCAGCGTTTCGCGTTATTATTCGTCGTCGTTGTCTAAAAAGTAAGTATATTTCAAAAACCCAATCTCTCTGATCGTCTTAGCGCTTCAATTTCCTCTTCGTGCTACACGCTCCCTTTGGCTACAGAACAAACTTTCTGCCATGGAATACTTACTCGTGTCTCGTATTCTACACGTTCGTCGATTATTCATTTTTAAAAAGCTTAAATATCTGTACCGAAATATTCTCTTCGTCGATAATTCGATCTCCCACTCGTTTTCGCATTCGAAGCTCTTCTTTCTTTTGTAATGTAGATATCGTAGTAATGTACCTCTCGTCTCGATCAATCTCTCCGAGTTTAAAGCTCAGTTTACGCGTCTTCGTATATCAATTAGTCGATCCTAAAATAGCTTTGTTTATCGACATTCGACGAAATTGAAAAACAACACCCGAGCTTTTTCACTCGCACAGAAACAGATTTAATACGAATCAACATCATTGAAGTGGCATTTAAACTCGTGACATTTGAATTTCCGAATGCTCTTTTTTCACCAGCAATCTTCTACTCCCCCACCCCCTCGCCACCACGTTCGGTCCAATTTATACGCGGGGGCGAACGCAGAACGGCTCACACGAGGGAGGAAATTTCTCTCTTTCGCGTCGCGTCGTCGTCTTCTTCGCGCCTTCGTCACCGTAAAACTTAATGACACGAATACGAAATTTATTATACGAGTAACGAAAAACCGTGCACCGTAAACCAATATATACACTTTCGTCAATAACTTTCTCCTCCGCTTTCGTTTTAAAAACTTGACACAATCGAATGAAAAACATCCACAGAGGAGAAAAAAATCGTCGGTAACGTTACCTCTCATTTCTAGTACACCTCTACTGCCCTGCTCGTCTTGTTTATTTCGCGGACGCCATTTTCAACGCAATACGAATAAGATACGATTTTGACACCTACTCTGTTAGTAAATCGAGGCGTCTTTCACCTCCACTCGTCCCGACTGCGGCGGATAATAGAGGGAAAATAAAAACGCGCTACAAAGTTTCACCAGCTTGACAACGTGATGAAAAATATTTTCCAGCGGTCTTTCTTCATTTTTAGGATTTTACTCCTCTTCCTCGTGCTCCTCGTCCGGATGTCTATCGTCGCCGTATACGCAGTTTTTAGCGCTCTTGTTTCACACCCTCTCCTTATACCTCCTCCCATCGAGATAATTTTTCTAAATAGCGATATCGTACGACGACCCATGTTTTTCACGCGTATTCCCTTCTACTCTGCGCCGCACCGTTTATACAAAAAGTAACTTTTGCCTGAATTTCCTCATTTTGGCGACTGTATGGTTATAGCTAGCAGGAAAGTTCTACAGGATGAGGAAAGTATGCTTTATTGGGACTCGAATTCCACTTGACTCGGAACCAAGTAAATAGAGGAGCGCTGCGGTCGTTCTACATCCATACCTATGTCATAAACCAGCTCCTGAATTGGGCCTTTTGATAGGTATAGTAAATTTCCATTTGTGTGTTTCCTTGTGCTGGTGAGTGATTGGGAGAGTATAATTTTCAATATTATCCTCCTTTGAATAAAACAATAAGTTATGTAGTTAGTTAACTGTTGTCTTGTGTGTATCATCATTTCTCCAACTCATTTTGTAAATACTCGTAGTTTGTGTTGTGCAACTTAACCCACGCTTCCTTAAATTAAAAAGTTTATTTTTCCATAATTTTGTTGTTTTGTGTAATTTTATAATTCAGTGCGGAATGATTTTAGTGATCTAAAATTCTTATTAATTATTTAAATTCTAATACAAAGATTTTATGAATTTCTAATTTTTTACTGACTTGGGAGTTCATTTTTATTTTTATTTAATTTTGGAATGTGCGATATTAACAATAATTTATTTAATCAAGTCTTTTTCTATTTTTGTTAACTATTTTCGCCAATTGCATCATCTAGTCTTGCAATTTTTACCAAGGTAATTGTAATTTTAATTTTAATTGTAATTTTCACGTGTGGTTGTACTTATTATTTTATGAAATGATTATTTATTTCTATTTTTGAACATTTAAATTTTTTCGGGAACATAACAGGATGTTGAAAGTTAAAATGAGGGTGTTGGCCTTTTAACACTGTCTGGAATACCTAGACAGTGTAAAAAGTATCATTACTTGGGTAAACTATTTGCCCATGGTCATCTTTACTGATTTATATAACTGCTGTGTCTTCATCACCTCCCATTTTCCAACCCCGTGGAAAAGGGATAGGGTTAGTTACATTCATTCCAAAACCCAATAAAGATGCAAATACTTCTGTTATCTTTTACCTATGTACTTATGTCACATTTCCTTCTTAAAACTACATTCAAACATTCATGATTATTAGACTTTCTCATAAGAGCGATCCAGGGATCTGAAACGACGGATTAAGGGTTTGGAGGACAAATACATGGAGTTTACTGCATTGACCAACGAACTTCTGGTTGATGACAAGTCGGAGGAAGCAGACACAACCTAACTCGCGGTAAACACTGAGAATTTATACCTAGAAGTTATCTCTGCACTGGAGGCCGAGCTAGATAAATTAGAAATCATGAGATCAATGATGAGGAGCAGTCCGAGACTGGCTCGCAATATGGCAGCTGTAAGAGCCATAAAATTGAACCGAGTAATGTTCGCCTCCCTAAACTCGAGTCACCTACATTCGATGGGAATAAGCCAGAAGAATGGCCAAGTTTTTTCCAACGTTTTACTACTGCGCTTTGTTCAGTAATAAATAATAATATATACACACAAATGAGCGATTCTAAAACACTTCATCTTCTTCATTCATCAAACCAAATTATACCGGATCTCAATCCGCCTGATATCACATAGTTCAAAACAGCAATCCCAAATTTAATCACTTCACAAATCAACTGCAAGCTGTTTTCTTGAATTGATGCGAAGTAATCCTGAAAACGCCGTTACCTACTGTTTCAATCTTCAACAGGTCCATTACCTTCCCAAACTTACTATAGGTGAAGTTTTTTATAAAAGGCAACTAGCCTACTATGCATTTTGCGTTACGGACATTGAAATTAATGATTCAAAATTTTACATGTGGTCAGAAATGGATTTGAGTCGAGGTGCTGAGGAAATTGCCTCAGGACTTGTTCATTCCTTGAATGATACCAAATCAAAATGGTCTAGCAAAATTAGAGTAATTTGATTACTCTGAGATGGGCGTGAAATGGCTCCTAAAAACACATCCTGTGAAATTACTCACTACCTCCCTAATCATGCAGTTTTGACTCCAGAGAAAATAAATCAACAATTCTACATAAATCGTATATAATGGCTCAGCTCGAACAAAACAATCAAGAACGAGATTAATTGACTGTTTATTAAAAAGTAAAAACTTGATAGAAAACGCTGCTGGTATGATGCTAAGTAATACAAACGGCTCTGCTGGCTCTATTTGCGGCCCATCGAATGTCGAAGCAGATACAATTTGTCCACACTGTGAAACCGGTATCTATTACGATAACTACGATATCCCGATAGCTAAAAGTCAGCTATGTCCTCGTATTTTCCATAAAACTTGCATCACCGGCATTCTCTCAAAGAAAAATCCGGCTTGGCGTCGCCAACTAACGGAATGTAATATATGTGCAGCGGTTATTCTAAATTACGAATCTATCATTGTTATTACTAAAACGAAATCAACAATCAATGATGAGACATTACGTATGGAAAAAGAAATCAACGATTTGAGAACAGAGAACCAGAAGCTACGAACGGATTTAACGAGAAAAAACCTGCAATGCGTGAACATGAACCAGAAAAAGGAATTGCGGTCTGTCGAAGACATAGAATTAATTCATCGGTTGGAAGACGAGATCAAAATATTAGAAGAACAAATTGAAACCCTAACGAAGGACGAAACATTAGATTTGGAATATTTTCATTTAATTCCGAGTGCAATACCTGATCATCTCGTGATCCAACCATATCCGGAATTCTTCAGAAGTATTAGGCTGTTCTCAAAGAAAGTGAAATTAAACGAAAAGGAATTTACTGCGTATTTACCCATCGATTTCAGAACATTAAAAGAAATATTATTCGAAAAAAAATATTACAGTCGATCGTTCGATTCCAGACATGGATACAGATAAGCCTTTCAAACCCAAGCAGAAATTCGAATACATCTCACACTACTCAACAACAGACCTTCGAGACAACAAATACTTGAACTTGTACTTTCTTCAGCGATGTTGGCTGGTAGGTGGCTCGTGAAATTAATTTTTAAATCAAATTTCATTTTTTATAAAGAATTTGCGAATTTCCAATTTTTATACCTACCAAAGCTTGCTGGTGAGCTTTTCCTTATTTTATATACTTATTATTGATTTATATTTCTATTTTCTTTACTTTTATACTTATTTTATTATTTTTTGGATTTGGTGTAAATTTTGAAAATTCTTAAATTGATGAATTAAATTCTAAATTTTATAGGTAATTAAATTTTAAATCTTATAGGTACTCTCTAAATTTGAAACAGTGAAATTTCACTGCTTAGCAGTCACGACGTTTTGCCTTTTTAAAAGCAGTAGTTTTATACTGAAAAACAGTGAACAATCTACTGAATTGGTCAGTCAAAATGATTTTTTACTGACCAAGTCAGTAAATTTTTTAAAAGGCAAAATGTTGCGACTGCTACGCAGTGAAATTTCACTGTTTCAAATTTAGAGAGTTAGTAGTATCCATAATATATTTTTTATCATAATACTTTGATTTCGTTTTTTGAAAATGGTAGGTACTTTGTGTTTAAAATTTTCTTTTTCAGGTACGAAAACGATCCTGATCAGACGGAATCCGAAGGTGTACATTATGATCGAATCCGAAGGTACATTATGATGGCTGAAAATAACTCAAAACCATTGAAACTATGGTACTTACATGATGGCTCTGAAATATTAGATGGCACCATGATTTTGTCATTTAATTGTCAAAAAAACTTGCAATTGCTTCGTGTTCCTGATTCGGCAGCCTATTACAGTCGCAATGTGTACCTATTACAACTTTACGATCGTGAAAGGTTACTCAACTTCAAAACTTGGTTCAAAAAACTGCACTGCAGACAGTTGGACTGAGAATAAATTTCCGAAGAATGCGAATCTTATAGCATCGTGTATATTGTATTATCTGAATAACCTCGACTTGACATTCTACCGCCATATTCGATTAGTATGCTGACGAATGTCCTGGTCAAAATAAAAATTCGTTGATGGTTACAGCTTTAATGAAGTGGTTAGCTATGGAGGCGCCAGCCAACATCGAAGATATTGAAATCGTCTACCCCGTAACTGGACACAATTACATATATCCCACCAGACAGAGTTTATACCCAAATCGAACGTCAGGTATCAAAAAAGTGAAAAATGGTCCACTCACCCTTAAGAATTGATATAAAAAAACGCAAAATTTTTATCTACACCTTGACGAATAACTACATAGAAAATAAACGTTGAAAAACACATTATGGCCCATCCCCCTGAAAAATTGTTCGGGGAGGGGGGGGGGGGTCTACAAATTTTGTCGGTGTATTTTCTCATCATGGGTCACCTCTGGGAGTGAGTTTTGTCGAAACCCATCTCTGGACCCAAAACCTTTCATTATCCTGCTATACCCTTTCAAACTTTCTGCCTTGGTATCAACTTTTTTAAAAAATAAGTATAGGTATTTAATATTTAATTTTTGTTTAAAATTTATTTTCGGGAAGCAAATTCAGAGAAACTGATCCGGGAACATGGCCGGGAATCCAAAAACCAACGATTTCAAACCCCAACTGTGCACAACTACTGCATAATCTTCCAAACATACAATAAAAATAAAACAAAAAAGACCTACAACGCGAATTACTCTTCGCTGGAAAATCACAAGTTGCCACTTCACTCTCGAAGAAGAAAATCATGATTGACAACATCTTACAAAATGCGAGAGAAAAAAACAACGTTATAAAATACAATGCTTCTCGCAGATACGCCAAATATGTCGTATATGTACAATGCATATTGTACGTACAATCCAATATATTGCAATAAAATTCTCGTCTCTGGATGAAAAAAATTCTACGCTCGTTGTCATCCATATCCATAGTGTAATAATACGCTTTTCATTTCCACTACGACGATGTAAAAAGAAAAGAAAGCTAGGGCGCGAGCTATACTATTTTTACGACATCGATATAGTACTCATGTGTCAAAAATTCTTACCATGTTTTTTCTCACCTCCCCTTTCGGTGTTTGCCTTCATCATTTCTCGACACACAGTATAGTCTAATAAAATGGAAAAGAAAATTTCTTCAAAAGTATATACCAACACTAATGCTTATATAAGTTTCAAATTTGTGAAGTTCGTCGTCGTCGTCGTCATCATCATCCAACTCCTCCTCATATACTCTTCGTCTCGTTCGCACGCTTCCTTTTTCCTTTTTTTTTTCTGTACTCCTGTACGTAGGAGGGAAAGAAGAATACAGCGTCTACTCTATCCGACATCAAAGGAAAATTAGCTCTTTTCTTTTTTTTTTTGTTTCGCCTCCAAAACACTGGTTCAAAACTTTATTCCCTTTATTTTGCTATGTATACACATTCGCCCCCTCGATCGTTCCATCATTTCCAATAAAGCTCGTTGTTTTCCTCTACCTCTCCCCATACCCTCTCCGCAGCCTTCTTTTATTCGAGCGCAAAATAAACATAACGAGAATAGCGAGTTTTTAGCCTGTATTTTTCTTTTTTACACTTTCTTTCTTTCTCTCGTTAAATTGACGGAGACGCGTTTTTTTCTATTTTTTTTATTTTTGTTTCATTCTTGTACACATTGAAAACATTAAAATGTCCAACGTAAACGAATGATGGAAATCCTAACAAAAAAATTCAACTTTTTGCCAATATAGAGTACCTTCTGTATACGCTGTACGACGTCAAAAAGAAAGCGAATCAGCGAACAAGCGAACGAGCGAGCCAGAAAAATACGTATATTTTGTTTCAAAACTCGTCCCCATTCATTGTACGTATACGTGTGTAATAGGTCTATGTAGGTAGTAGGTACCTAACGCGAACCGATACCCGGAGTTTTTCATTCTTTCGGCAATTTACTCGAGCATCTATTTGCCTCGTCGTCGTCGTATAATACATATTAAAACGAAAGCATAACTTTCCTTCTTTTCGACTCGATTAACTCCCGTTCGCTGTTTCCACCGGCATACCCCGATTCTCTATCGTGATTGTACATACTAAATTTGCTCGTGTTTACCATTAAACCCCCCTGCTTGAGGCAAAATTACGTATTCTGATCTACACGCCAAGACTCTTGTAATGACGTTCGTTTTATTCTTCGCTGTATTTCTTCCATACACGAACGTAGGTAATAAACCCGCGTTTTTCTGGAATCAAGTAGATACATACCTTAACACTCTTGAGAAATCAGCGAGGAACCTGAACACTCGACGACGCCATTTTGCAACAGGAAATCGCTAAATCGTCGATCGAATATCGATACTTTGAATAGCTATAAATTTAATTTGCTCGAATGATCGGACTAATGGATCAATTCTGATAAGAAATTTTAAGAATCTTCCCTTATGCCGAGGTAACAGTCGAGTGAAGATAATGAAATATGTGCGTTTAGTTAATAATTAATATCAATAACATATTAGTAATTTACTTTGCTAATGGTACGTAAAATTTAAGTGGTATATTTCACAGATGACAGTTACGTACATGGTGTAATGTCGAATAGCACTACATCTTGCACCACTCTAGGTAGGTACCATATAGGACGAGTATGCCGTAGCAATCGCCAATCGCTATTGAAATGTCGGATTCGTTTCATTTTGCGGCGTGTCATAGCTAGGTGCTAATCGGTCGAGTCGTTCGACTTTCGTTAAATGCTTATCAGAAAACCCTGACTCGTAAATTAAAAGAGTTGTAAAGGTATACCGGGACCGGGGTACTGATAGGTAGCAGCAGATAGTACGCCAGAAAACACCGTTTATGACGACGACGACGACTTGTGTGGCCAACTGGCCAGTTTGATAATACCATTTGGTGCGACCGAATGTTCGACTATGTATCGTTCAACGTTACTCGTAGTTTTAGGCTTAGCGCAAATATGTTGGCAAATTCGCACAGCCTCGTGTTACAATATCTTGGCGGTGTTTCCAGTTCGAGCGTACAGTCATTTCGTCGTACTGAATTCGATCGCGAAAGAATTAGCGAGTCACGGACACAACGTAACCGTGTACAGTAAATACCCGGAAAAGTACAAAAGCGATAACTACACCCATATCGAGCTAGTCGACTGTTTTCCGCTGAAAAACGACAATTATAAGTACAACAGCGTCGAATACGTGTCCAGCTACAACAGTAATTTGGGATTTTTGATTTACATCTTGAGTTTTATTCCGGCGTATGAAGAAATCAAAGAATGCGAACCGCTAATGGATTTGATCGAAACGTCCGATCATTCGTACGATCTGCTGCTTTTGGAAGCGTACAACGGTAACACCGACATCTACGCCGGATTATCGTATAAATTGAAAATCCCCTACGTCAGCGTCGCTACCACCACCCTGTATCCCTGGCTGTCCGAAAGGATCGCTACTCCCGATAATCCCAGCTACATTCCGGTGCCCTTTTCCGGATTCACCTCCAAGATGACTTTTTACGAACGAATCGTCAACACCGTCGTGTACCTGACGTCCAAAATTCTCTACAATCTCAAATCTATCACCGAATCGGATGCCGTTGCTAGGCAGCTATTCGGACAGGATATGCCTAATTTGAGAAATATATTGGAAAATTGTAGTCTCACCTTTACCTACACTCATAGCAGCATGAATCCTATTCGACCTTTGGTTCCGAACGTCGTCGAAATTGCTGGTGTCAATATAAAAGGAGTGAATCCTTTACCAGAGGTACCTATGTTTCATCATCTAAGTCGTCCTTAAAGAATTTTGATAAATTGAATTGAAATTTTTTTTTCTTTTTTTTTCAACTGTGGTGTGGAAGGAGGCCACCTGCCGGCCTTTTGCAGATATCGCACCTCGGGAGTAATAAGGTCACATCTCAAAAAAAAATTGATTTTGATGTTTTTGCATTTTTGGGGTTTGTATGACCCCCCTCAACCAAAAATTACACTTTGAGTTGGGTAGATTATCTAGATCTTGTAAAAAACGCAAATGGCCTAACTCAAAATCTCAACAACATTGCAAGTTGTTTGGAGTTATAAGGGTACATCTCAAAAAACGCCACCTTTTTGGAGCAAATTTCATACATACAAAGTGTTGACAAATAGTTTTGATTGTTTGTCAGTTAGAAATAGTCACAAGGAGTGCATTTTTTATTGGTTTGTACCAAATGGAAAAAAATTTTTAAATTGATCACTTTTCAGAAAAATGAATTTGCACATATCATGAAATTTTAGTTTTTTGAGAAAAACTCAAAAACTAAGCACTCTAGAAAAAAACTAACAACATTATGTCAATTGGAAATTTAATTCTCTACAACTTTGTTATCATGAAATTTTTTTTGGACGCTTCATCTCACCTCCAAATCAACTTTAATGAAAGGTTATAACTCAAAATGTTTTCCAAACATTGAAATATTTCCTCTTCAAGATTTTATTTTTCAAAGTGTTCTTATGCTAAATGAAGGTAGGATACCAGATCTTTAAAATGAGGTGCTATTCATTCCTCACAATTAATTATAAGTTGATAAAAATAATGAATCAAGTTTTTAAAAAAAAGAAAATCACTCTCCTGTAAAATTTCACTTTTTTGAGATGTGACCTTATTACTCCCGAGGTGCGATATATAATTATGGTACCTAGGTACTAGAAATTTGTGAACATGTTTCAGGATATCGAAAAATTCATCAACGAATCGGAGCACGGAGTATTGTACTTCTCTATGGGATCTTTTCTGCACTCCAAAATGTTCCCCAAGGATAAATTGAATGCGCTTATCGCTGTTTTTGCGCAAATCCCTCAAAGAGTTATTTGGAAATGGGAAAGCGATACTATTTCTGTAAAAACTGACAAGATTTACACCGCTTCGTGGCTTCCTCAGAAAGATATCCTAGGTAATTTGTTTGGTACCTGGTGGTATACTTAGTACCTCTACCTTCCTACATCTAATAATGAAAGACGTGCATCTAATTTTGAAAATTCTTACGCATCTTCTCGTCTATGTATCGGGGGTGTACATCATGTTTAAAACATATTAAAAAATCAAAACAGTGTTTAAAACAAAAAACCGTTCAAATCTTTTTTTTTTAAACGCACAGTCCTTTGTTTTGTTTTGTTTTAATTTTGCTTTAAAACACGTTTTTGTAAAACCCTGCCCCGTATAAATATTTACCAATCACCATAAGAAATTGAAAATCAATGCAAGTTCTTGTCATAGGAATACCTACTAAAGACAGCTGCAATATCAGTTCCTAAATTCTGAAATATAAAAATACTTTTCAAGGGCTTTAATAGCAAAATTTCCAAAGCCTAGCTTAAAAAAACGAAATCTCAAAAAATGTGAAGCCAGCTAAGTACAACTTACAACTTTGTAAATATTAAATTCTGATTTCATTTTAAATTTCAACTTCGCAAAAACATTTTTCGATTTTTGGCGAATTTTTGAAAAAAAAGAGCTGTCTCGAAGGATTAATTTTCTGGACCAATGCGAATAATTCCTTCAATTCATCTCATACCTCAATCAACAGCTTCTATAGTTTTAAGCCATTCTGGAGCCTGTTACAGTTTAGTAATTTTTTCTGGAAATTTCGAATCGACCGGGCTGGATGAAAGCGTGAAAAATAAACGCTAGCGCCTAAGTAGGTACCTATACTGCGGTCGGTGCTTATTGGGCACCCATCGAAACTTTGATCTGATCATTTCTCGCTGAATAAAAATATTCAAGTTGACTACATTAATTTAGAAACATCGCAAAATTACAGAAAAATTCCACAAAAATGTTGAGAATGGGTAACAAAAAAATCGTTGAAAATCACGATCGGAAATATTGGTGAAAAATCGCATAACGGATAAAAAAACGGATATCTACTCGAGTTCATCATAAAATTTATAAAAATAAGACAAAATTGAATGTCGTAAAAATATAATATTCCACCTGTAGATACCCATACAGATTAAATTACTGAAACTCATTTTAAAATTTGGTGGAAATTTAAAACATCATAAAATGGTCGAACGAAATCATAAAATCGTAAAAACCGCTGTCAAAATATCACGAAAAAAAAAGATGAAAAATCTCAAAATTAAAAAAAGGAAAAAAAAGAAAAGAAACTACATAAGCGTTAGAGCCTCTTGGGTCATTCCATGTCAACTCAACCAAAAAAAGGCGATTTTGAAAGTCATGTCTTTCGATTTCGCTCAAATTTTTATTACAATATATATACCCACCCAGTAAGTAAGCAGGGTGTCCACTCATTTCTGGAAATGATTTTCCCTGACTTTTCCAAGTTTTCCAGACCAATTTTTCTATTTTTCCAGACCATTTTTCTCAATTTTCTATGCTCACCCCATACTTTAATTTAAAAATTGGGGGGGGGGGTAATTTGTTTTCATAAGCTTCTCTTCGAACTGGATACTTCTTCGGATATAAAAAACAGCTTAACGTTGATTATTAACTTTTCTAATTAAAAATAAATAAAACATGCATCAAGTTTGGCCAATTGATAAAATACATATGTATTCATATAACTTATGTCAAAATGAGAGACAAATTGGCCCGAGCGAAGCGAGGGCGAGAACTTTCGAAAATTTGCATTTCAAGATGCCTGAAAACGAGTTTTTTTTTTGAATGCGAAGAGTGTTTATTTTTTGGTTTTTTAAAATTTTAATATTGGAATGGATGTTTTTTTGAAGAAAGTTTACTCTTGAAAAAGAAAAGAGAACAGGCTCGAGCGAAGTGAGGGCGGAAGCCTCTGAGAATTTGAGTTTTGATGTTTGGTTTTTTTAGTGAGGACAAGTAGCTTTTTTTGGCTTTCAACATTTTAGAATATTTGAATTATGTTTTTTTTTTTTAAGGAAGTTGATTTTGAAAAAGAAAACAGAACAGGCCCAAGCGAGGGCGAAAGCTCTTGTAAATTTGTATGTACATTCGAGATGCTTAAAAACGATGTTTTTTTCGTGAGGAGTTCATTTTTTGGCATAAAAACTTGATTTTTATAATCTAGAAATTTTCATGTTGTCTGTGAAAGAGAAGAAAACAAGCCCGAGCGAAGCGAGGGCAAAAGCGTTTGAAAATTTGCGTTTCGAGAAGTGAAAAACAGTGTTTTCCTTTCATCACAGGTCCTTATTAAAAATTTTCAATTGATTCGCTTTTTCAAAATTCCAGGGATTTTGCTTGAAAATTACGAAATTCCCCGACTTTTCCAGACCGACCAAATTCCCTGACTTTTCCAGGTTTTCCAGACCTGTGGACACCCTGGTAAGAACCCCGCAATTAGTTTGGTCCCAGCCCCCTCAGGGGGCAGGTGGGAGGGGGCTTCCATTATTTTCACATTGTCTCGAGGTACTCAACTTCAGCAGTCCATTCCTCCAAAGCTATGATACTTTGATCAATCAAAACTGATTTCACAGTTCGAAAGGGCATTGCATTTGCAACATTTTAAGCATCTCAAAGTTCAACTTTCAATTTTTGAAAATTTCAAGATGCTTAAAATGTTGTAAATTCAATGTCCTTTCGAACTGTGAAATCAGTTTTGATCAAAGTATCATAGCTTTGGAGGAATGAGCTGCTGAAGTTGAGTACCTCGAGACAATGTGAAAATAATGGAAGCCCCCCCACCCGCCACCTGAGGGGGCTGGGACCAAACTAATTGCGGGGTTCTTACTTACTGGGTGGGTATATATTGTAAAAAAAATTTGAGCGAAATCGAAAGACATACCTAACTCAAAAACGTTGGTTGAGTTGACATGGAATGACAAGATTGTCATTCCTGACGTCTATGCTTTTATATTAGTAAATTATCTACATATCGTATTAATGGTTGTTTTTCTTTGTAATTTGTTAGCCCATCCGAACGTGAAGCTGTTCATGTCGCATGGAGGATTATTAGGCCTCAATGAGGCGATTTACGCCGGCGTACCGATTCTAGGAATACCTATTTTTGCTGATCAGTTGACGAATGTCAACCATTTGAAAAATCTCGGAGCTGCCGAAGTTCTCGACTACAACGAAATCACCGAGGAAAATGTGTTGAAAAAAATTTATCAAATTCTAGACAACATAAGGTTAAATTCATTTTTTCTTCATATTTTCACGAAATCAACGTACATATATACACAATTTTACATACAAATATAACCATACCTACTCATAATTCAGATTACAATGGTAGCCTATTCGTAGATTTCAAAAGCCCCATAATTTTTTTTCTTCTTCTTTTTTTAGCTATGAAGAAAATGCCAAATTAATCTCAACGAGGTACAAAGACAGGCCATTATCGCCACAGGATACAGTCGTCTATTGGTCCGAATATGTAGTAAGACACGACGGAGCACATCATTTGCGAACACCTGCCGCTCGCATGCCCTGGTATCAATACATATTGTTGGATGTGATCGGCTTCGTTGCGATTTTATTCGCCATATTTTTCATCACAGTTTTCTATACGTTCAAATTATGGTTCTTGATGATTCGCAAATTGTTTGTGAAGAATTGGCTAAACCCAGCTGTAAAAGTTAAAGAGAACTGAAATGAAAATTTTAGCAACATATTTTCTCGACATTTCCGTCAGGCTCGCACAGTTAGGTACCAACCACCAACCTACCTACATGAATGGATGCTGTGCCTCTCTGATGTCGAGTTTAGTCTTTTTTGTAATGTAGCCTAATGTAGGCTCGTACCTTTGCATCGATCCTTCGCCATAGTATAGGGATAGGAGGTATACCTATTACCTACCTGTACCTATACGTCGTTTTTACAAAATAATATTGTTCTCGTTCGCAAACGCCGAACATGCATTTCCAGAAAATCAATTCCTACCGCTCATTGTGCTTCTAACTCAATACCACCATCTTTCGTAAATTTTTTGAAAACCGACTCTTTCGGCGAATCAACAAAAAGTAAACGAAAACCATCAACAGAAGAAATCCAAGAATCTTTTTTTTAAAAAATATGTACTGCCGAGCATCCCGACACTTCTGCAAAAGGGCCCCACTGATGATTGGGAGTTGCCGAATTGGGATTAATTTTCAATTTCAAATTGTAAGTGTAATTACTAGTTTTACGCATGTGAACTTTTGTAAATTTTTCAACAAATAATTATCAATTTATGTGTATTTTTAATTGATCAAAATTACATGATTAATTTATTATCTGATTTAAATATTCTTTGAATTTATTTCTTTGGAGGAACTTGAAAAAAGTAACTGTAATTTTCATTTCTTCTTAAAAAGTCTTTATTTTACATTGATAGGGCATGACTGGGTTTTTCTATATGTATTTTTCCCCCCAAGGAAGACAAATTTTTGCTTCAGCCAGGTGCCAATCGCTGAGTCTTCTGAAATACGACGGATCGTAAATGTTCAAGTCGCATTTTGAGGATCCGGCCTGTCTAACCACCACATACTATGATGAAATGGAAGGCCTGACAGTAGCTGCGACCCGCTCCAATAAACGGCACGATCTAGACGTCATAAAACGGAGCAACAAAAACCTAAAGCTGGACTTCACGTCAATCCCACAGGATTTAATCAAGAGGGCATTTGACGTTTTGAAGAATCCTACAAGCCAGGACAGCTTGGGAGATTACTTCAATGGAATTGAGACTGTGATTGCGAGAGATACTGCGAACATTGTTTTGGTAAAATTGATGACGTTTTTGGTTTCAAAAATATCAGGGAACAGTTCGACACCAAAGAAAATTTTGCGAGAAAAACGAAAACGACAGTTTTATTAATCTCATGTTTGAAAATATTTTGAGGCCAACATTTCATCAATTTGAAACAAATTAAAATTTTTTTATTCAATTCGACTAAATTTTAATTTATTTTGATTTGAAAGAAGTAACTTGACATTGATAATAATATGCTACATGATGTGCTTTTATAGCGTAGTGCGTACTTCTGGCAAGCACCAAAATTTTGCCTTTCTTTTCACAAAAATTCATCAAACATCGCAATACCCCTGCTCAAAATCAATCGACTATCAACATTTATCATCCACACATTGAACCATAAAACGCATTTTCCTCCGAACTTTTTTCGTTCGCCGGCAAAACACACGCCACAGAAGCAGTATCAGCAGTATGAGATAATCACGCGTAAAATAAGCCATTTCGAAATCGTCCACCGCGAATGCATCCAGCTCCGGAGAAAGTCGTAACCACGATGACTTCGACGCTATGAACAGAAAGGTGCGGGGGACGGGGACGGGGAAGAGCTTCAGCACAGCACTAAACTTTAACCAACTTCGGTCATTCCGAGTCGATTGTTTCTTCGTTTGTTTCCCTATTGCCATCCGCACACCTCCTTCACACATACGCCGCCAGAAGCGAGCCAGCGAAAACTTATACCCAACTGATTAGTCGTGTTAAGTGAAGAAGAAAAACCACAAACGATCTGTGCTTTGTGGAGCCTGGGTCCAAAGAGGGTACGGGGTGCCCATTACCGCATATCTCGTCGTATAGTAGTACATATTATTTCTCTCTGCTTTAAATCGGCGTGTAAAAACTTTCTCTCATTCGATCTTTTTTTTCCTCAATCTTCATAGCCGGTAGCGCCAGCGAACGACCACATATAGTTCAAGAGTCGCCGCCACCGCATCGGCTACCATTAATCTCGCACTTAGTCGCAATTTCAAACCAGACATAATAAAGAGTTCAAAAATTACCTCGTCGAATTACGACTAGTACTACGTCCACTTTCGTCGCTCTCTAGTCTCTATAAAATAGTATAAATCATCGCACATTCGTCTTTCTTGTCCCTTCGCGAATCGAACAATAAAGCAACCGCGAACTCGTCAAAAAACTCCACGCGATTTTTGGCGGCGCGACATCAAAATATTTCAACAAAAATAGAGCCAATGGCTGTACATCGAACAAAACGTAAAATACGAATAAGAAAGAGCGAAAAACACACGCGGCTGAGTTAAATGACATACCACAATCGAGGACATCATTAGCATTAAACTCGAATCTAATTTATATTCTCTCAACTTTTTGGCATCGTTTATAAACGCGCCAGAAAATTTACCCTGCAACGACGAGTCCTTGATCTACATTAAAAGACGCCTTTATTGTTCGCAATTAAAAACGCGGCGCGCTCCGTGCTTCGCCGCAAAATACCCAGATTATTGCGAGAGAACTTCGATATAGGATGGGTGACTCTGCTTCCTCATTCGCGTCGAAAAAAAACCACAACGAAGTATCGCCCAACGCGACATGGCATCCGCCACCTTCGATAATTTCAATCTTGCAAAAATCATTACTCTTAATGTAGGTACCTTGGCAATATTGAAAAATGAACAAACCGTGCCTTCATCAGCATCACCGACATCCCCTACGCCGCCGTTTTTATACTCTTATTCTGTAATGGATTTTATACCAAGCTGCCAACGTAGAAAGGAGGGGCAGGGTGACAACCGAACTCAATGTAGGTACATTTTCGCTTCTACACACACACGAACGTCGACACAGAGACGTATTAAATTGAAAAATTTCCGCTTCGAGGAAAAGTGTGTATCGCTCTAGGTACTACCCCTACATCGTCACTTTGGAAAAACAAAGGCCCATTTCATTTTCTACACGAAGCTACGCCACGCCGCCATCCCACAGATCCGATTCGCTCTGCTGAGATATCTTCTTAACGGCGAGCCATAGAGGGAAAAAAAATTAAACAGTTAATGGATTTACAACGTTAAGTGAAAATAAATGTTTCTTTTTTCACACCTCTCCTAACACTTTATTTTTATTTCAAACGCATGTCGACCCCTCTCACCAAACTAGAAAATGACCAAGCGCAAAATCAACATCACAGTAGAACCATGTGAAAATATGCCGAGTAGGTTTGGAGAATACCGACATTCAGTAGGTACTAAAAATGAGGAGTCGGCCTGCAAAGTGACCTAACTGCAAAAAATTGATTTCGAGATAAATGAGAAAAACGTGTCCTAGGAAATTGAAGTCACATTTTCGAAATCTGTTTTCGGGAATCGAAAGGGCCAACCTTCACTCACCTAATCACCTTTTCGTTTCTGAAAAATATGTACATGGGTTCGCTACAGGGTGCAACAAAAATGAAAAATGCTGCAGTTAGGTCACTTTGCAGGCCACACATACGTGTTTTTTAGAGATATGTATGCAATTTTCTCCGATTTTTCATGGCGTTTGTTATTCTTTATGAAAGCAACGATTTATTCATTCATTCAAGATTTTTTATGTACAGGAAGCTGGGTAGCTAAAACTAGAGTTGTGGCTTATTCTCAACTTACGATTTTACCATTTCGAATCACTCTGGAGCCTCCAGTGCGATTTTCGATGTCTCCAAAATTTTTGAATTTCTTCAGAAGGGGTTAAAATTAATTTTGATTTCAACAAACAGTACCGTAAGTATGAAGCACGTTTTCGGAAAATCGTAAAAATAAGGTCACTTTGCAGGCCACAGATTCAATTTCATCATTTTCTAGGGGTGGGGAAGAGGTGTTACGAGTGAAAATGGATGAAGGTGATATATTCCTTTTGTAGGGCATGTCCTAGACTATCAGATAGCGTTGCTATCTCAAAAATCATTTTTTTTGCAGTTAGGTCACTTTGCAGGCCGACTCCTCAAATGTATACTTTTAAAGTAATGAAGTTTTCTTTTTTTGATAATTGTTTTCCATATTTCTGTTATAGTATTGAATTTTCAACTTGTTAGTTGTACTCAGTTGGAATGTCAGTACAAAAAATGTGTGGATCACAATCGCCAAACTGGACAAAATACATAAAAGGACCTGCGCTTATATTTTAAAGAATGTTTTATTGATATTTTATGCTGGATTTATTTTTCACTAATTTCCTGTACCCAGTAAGTTTTACTATGCATTTTTCTACAGGAAGCTGCAAGAAATCTTGGGCCATCATGGCTCTAATTCTCCTCCAGTTGTATCAGGGGTTGTGAATGCTGATTTGTCTTCTCACGTAAAAGTTGGGGTTCGGGAAGAAGACAATCTTGAAGAAGCTCAGCTGAATTCTTCTCCATTACCCACTTCGTCAACTTCTCAAGAATAACCCTCATCACTCACCAACAATTATACTAACACCATTTTCTCAACAACCTTAGTCATCTCAGCAGGTATGTACAGTTGACACAAAATGGAAGTACAAACTTCAATGCTTGCCACTCTACCAAATGTATCAACATCACAGGTTTCTGTGCAAAGGTAAAAAATGTTTCATAATTCATTCAAAGTTTAATCATTATCATAAATTGAGTACTTCTTTAAATTAATTACAATTATTAATATTGAAGAAATTAGTGCCTGGTTTTTCTTTTTGTTTTGAATTTTTCAAAGTTTGAATGTTGGTGAAATAAGTAATATTGATGAATTTTGTTCTTTACTCCAAAGTTCACAGTTTTTCTTCGAAATATGATTGATATCAAAGAAATTTGCGCATGGATAGAAGGATTTAGCCGCCCTATGGTCGGATCAAAAGAGATTCTCGAAGAAGGATATCTACAGAAAGTTGGGATAGAGGATTTTCCGACAAAACGCTTTGGCGATGCACAACTCGAGTATTCGGACATAGACTACACTAAGTTCGGATACACTCTTCATTCAAGATGGTGAGGTAAAATGAAGATTCTGTGGAGCTCAAGGGAGTTTGTATTATCGTGAATCATGAGGATAAAGTTGCAATCATCAATAGTAAAATTTCCAAACCAATTCCAGCCAAAGTTCAAGGACAAAATATTACGAAACGAATTCCGGCCGAAACACTCCAGGGACATTGGTCCTGTACTGGAGAAGCGAGAGGTAAATGCAAGCACTCCGTTGCCCAGTTTGAAAATTCAATTGTAAGTTCAAATTTTGTCCCTTTATTATTACAATTACCTGATAATTATGTAATATCGTTACGTTTTTTAGAATTATGATTAAATATACAAAATATCGTTTATTTTTTATTACTTGTGTTCATTTTTATCCCCTCCTGATCTCAAGTTGAGAAATTCCATCGAAATACAAAAATTCAGATTAATTTACTAGTACCTACATAATATAGCACACAAGAGTGGTAAAATAAAAAGATCCCTACCTACACGTAGAGAAACCTATCGAATATCTATGTAAAATTACCAACATATTTGTTTCTTGTCTTTTTTTTTATCTGCTCTTTTCATGCGGAAAATTCACGTCAAATCACTCCATTTAATATCCGGAAAAGTAGGCTCATACGTGAAATCCGACTATATTACAAAAGCACACACAGGAAAGGACTTATATTGACTGATAGACAAGAAAAAAGCGCCTATTTATCTCGCTCATGTATATTCAAATAAGTGACCGTTAGCATACGATACACAGCACAGCACGATATTTCGCTACTTCGACAAAATACTGCCTGCTTACTCTTTTTTTTCCTTCCCATCCTTATACTCGAGTTTTCAATTTGGAATATCTCGTCGTCTTATGTGCATAAGACGGATGAGGGAGTAGCAAGAAAAAAGATGTTCCATTTATTTCATCTCGTTGCCTTCCTTTCTTTTAATGCTTACCCAGACCCACAATCAAATCTTCTTGTCAACTGGCTACTGTGTAAGATAGTGCGAGTATACCCTACCTTCACCTTTGTCAATTTGAACTTATCACTGGTTTCACATATTTTTATGAACCTCTCGACATAAGGCTACGACAAAATAAAGCGACCAATATGTGACATCATTAATATAAATTGATTCGGTATCAATCTGAAGAAAAACGTTCACAATTCAGGAACATTTTTTTCAGCTTTCTCTAAAATGTAGATGTTGGTGATGCAAAGTTTTATAGATGGAATTGTGTATGTGGCTGGAAAGCTTCAAAACATGTGTATAGATATCCTTATGAGGATGCATGAGGTTATTCCAGCATCAAATCCGGAATTGAGAAATGAAGCCAAATGCATCATGTATTTTGGTTATGAATGGTCTTTGTGGTACGTATAATACGATAATCAAAATGTCAGGAAGAAATAATAGTAAGTAACATCAATATGTATTGGAAGAATAAAGTAAGTAATATTAATATTATTTTTGATTTTATTCAAGTACCATCCATTGTAAGGTATGTTATATTGTCTCTCTGGACTATTGAGAGCACAGATGCATTGGATTCACTTTTGTGTTATTGTTAATTATTTTTATTGAATTTTCAATGTTACCTGTTGAATTTTACTGTTCATTATGAACCCAGCATTATTTTAAGTGTATTTCATTGACTTGCATGTAAATTTTATTAATTTGATCAATTTTAATAATTTGATAAATAATAATTTAAATATTCGTAAAGATATTGGAGACAACAAGTACAGTTTAATAGTGGATGAAAGTACAGATATATCAACTCACAAATGTTGGGTGTATAGTCATCAGATACTTCAGTTCTAAAGATAATAAAATTGTTACTACTTTTTTGACTTTGGTGCAGCTTGAACGAGGCGATGCAGAATGCATTTCAAAAGCATTAAGTGAAGCCATAAATACTCGTAGGTTTGGATTAAGTTCTGATAACTGTATTGGTATTGGAACAGATAACGCCAGCGTGATGACGGGTACAAATAACGAGGTCCATCAGAAGTTGATTATGATGAAGCTCCTCTTCGAATATTTTGAAGCGAATTCCAAAATTTGAACCGATTTGGTCCTATGCAGGGGGAGATATGGCCCAAAAACCAATTTTTGGGCCCTCTTCTCTAAATTGATGAAAACTGAACCGATTTTGCTCATTTTTTAAAAAATCTTCCTCACAATTTGTAGAGTAGGTGCAGACATTCAAATAACATAAAGTAATTCTGGAGAAATAGAAATGGCATTATTGTAAAACTCCATGTACGTAAAATTATATAAGACAAGCAAAAGTAGTAGTGAAGGTCATCATCTAGCATGATTATAATTATGCTCGGTTGCACAGGTTCCATCAACTAGAGCAAAATCTGGACCTACACCCTTAGATCCCAGCAGTAGTCAGCTTATTGGGTCCATAAAAAAATTTAAAAAGAAGAAAGCCATGTGGGAGGGAATAAATTCGCTGCTCATCTCCAAGCAAGCAGAGGGATATGCGGTCAAGACCAAACAAGTCATCAATAAAGTTGGCGCTTGGAAAGGGCATATAAACGGATAAAGGACCATAACAGTTAAACTGGTAGAAAAAGGATTCGATTTGATGAGCCTGAAGTCATTGTAAAGTAATACTAATTCTATTGAATTCAATAGTTAATGGATTTCATTAGTCTTTCCAAGTCTTACCACACTTTTCTGCTTAGCATTAGTAGCCAGTGGGTAAGTCGTATTTATAAAATAAGTAAGCTTCCAAAGACATCATTCGAATGAATGAATCAAAACTTAGAAAAACGTCGACAAATTCTCAGTCTTCATAAAACGAGACACATCGACGCTAAAAAAAAATACCTACGTAATAAAAAGTGAAAAAAATCATACATATAACTCACCATTCTCGATGTAATAGGAAGTTTCATTATATCTTTCATCCGTGAACCCGGGTCTCTTAGCTTTTAAAGCTTTCGTTTCTAATTTCGCCTGTAAAAAAAAAAAGAACACGCATTTGTTAAAGAAAGAAAGAAAAAAATCGTCCCATATGAAAAAGCCCACTTATACGTTTCGAAATCCACCACATTTATACATAGAAATACACATTATATAGAGAAAAAAAAATACAGAGAGGGATCTCCACTTTGTTAAATTAATTCCTTACACGAAACATACGCCGACGAGAGAGCTAAAATGTGCGACAAAAAACACTTTCTCTCACAGATTCAATCTAAAACGCGTGTACGATGTACATGTATAGAGTTGGTTACCTCAGGCTGAAATATGGCTCGCAAATGTTCGACACTACGAAATAAAAAACTAAAAAAAAAGCACGTCACTTCGGGTATCTTTTCTACGTATACCTTACCTTATAGCATCGAAGGGAAAAAATGTTCCATTACTTGGCGTTGGTTATCTATCCTTTTATTTTAAAAATGCCTTATGAAAAAGTAAAACTTCTGTTGAAGTCGACGAGCGACGACGATGCAACAATACAGTCAGCATGGCAATGATATTATAAAAATCAAAGGTGACTTTTGTAACTTTTTTTCGTAACAAAAAGTATCCCAAATTTTTCAATGTAAAAAAACTGAAAAAACACACCTCCCAAAGTCGCCAAAAAATGTTTTTTCTCAGGATTGACCAACTTCAAACAATGATACGAGCAACGAGTAGTATTGTGGAATTCACTATCAGCTCGATTAGTTCTCGAGAAAGAAATAAAAATACAAAAATCATTCCCTCTCTTCCCAATGCAAAAAAAAACAAACCTAATTCGCAACCTGGAAACTAATTTCGTAAAAAACAGTCTAAACCTAGAAAATAATACAGTAACTCATTCCGAAGCCTTGGCAAAAACTTTCAGTTACTTACATTACACCAAGACAATAAAATTGCCAACTGTATGGAAAAGTGGAAAAACTCGCATCGTGTCCCGTGCGTCGGTGGAAGACCCAGCGGTGCAAATAGGCAGGGGTTAAACCAAGTCTCAAAATGACGGTAACAGTCGAGCTAAGAACACAAGAGTCGGATGTGAAAGCGGACGAGACGAAGGGTGGATTTCTCATTAAAAACTTTTTTATTGTAAGAAAATTTTCCGCACGTTAAAAAACAGCGCTTTGCGACTCTATTCGTTCGAACACGCCACGCCATATAAATTCATCGTGTAATTCCCGAGTACCACCGGCCTGCCATGGCATTCGGAAGATGTACTTTAAAATAAATAAAATAAACAAGAAGGAGAAAAATCGCTTTCTGTAACGCTACAGCTGCGGAGAGACATGTGTAAGCATTCGCTGGAGTAGAGAACGGAGGCAGAAGAGGGATGCAACGAGTTTACAAAAAAAGAGAGAAGAAAAGTAGCTCGGTTGGGTAGTTGACTGGAAAAGTCAACGATTTCATTATTTGATAAGTGGTACTCGATTTAGCGGAAATAACCCTTCTTTTTAGCCTTTTTTCCCCTTGCTAGACTACATCGACGTTTCCTATACAATGCTTCGAGGCACATGTAAGTACTTTATTTTACTTTCTTTCCTTAATTATTAATAAATTTATTACGCCGCACTTGTATGCGTTACAACTAGCTATCGATAAAAAAACGCAATAAAATAAATAAAAAAAGGTATCGAAGGGATGAAATGGAAGATAGAAATACCCTAAATGCGATACATGCTTCGCAAAAACAATTGAACAATAAATAATTTCAAATCTGTCTGCATATGTGCATACACATCGCCGAGATATTTTGCAAAGACTCAACATGTAAATTTAAGACTTTAAATTCCAAATCGAAAGAGTAGGGATCTTTGAGTGTAAAAGTGGGGTAATTTTCGTTGAGGAAAAGAAGAATTATTGGTTGTTAACAACGGGCAATTGTTCTCAGATCAAAACTGATTGAACAGAACAGAATTTTGAAAACCCGTTTGTTCAGTTCGATACCTTCGTGTATTTTTCGATTTTCAGCGAATTTTTGAACATCCTCAAATTAGGTCCCAAAATCGAAAAAAAAATAGAATTTTACCAAATTGACGTAGGTACAAAGTGAATTTGGTACTATGTACCCGACTTTTAACAATCCGAATTAATTGGAAACAAGTTTTGAACCTTTTCAGAGAATTTTGAAATCTCAAGCAGGAACTGCTCAAAACGGTTCAAAGAGGTTTTCAATAATTTCGAATGGCCAAAAACCGGATATACCCCAAATTTCAGCTTTCCAGGTTAATTTGATATAATTTTCATTTTTTTTAAAATTTGAGCTCAGATTTGATTTTTAAAAATTCATCAAAAATCGAAAAATAGACTGCCTTCTGGAGCGACTTGAAATTACTGAAGGAAAGTCACTTTTCGCTAGAGGCTCCAAATCGATTCGAAAATGGTTGTGATCGATGCAGGAGATGAACTTTCTGAATCACATTAATTAATTTTCAAATTTTTTGTCTCGAGATTTCATCTTTTTGCAAAACATCAACCGGTATACCGATGGTCAATTTCCACTATTTCCAAAAGCTCAGCATTCTGTAGTTCAAAATCCGATACTAATGTGTTGGGTACCATGCTCTTACAGCAAGCTAAATTTCAGCTCAATCGAAGTTGATGGGTTTGAAGAGATTTCCTCGCAACTAGGTATTTTTTTACTCAAAACAGAAAAATCATCAGTACAAAAATGGTAGCACAAGGTAATGCACACAACATTATTATCATTCATCATCATAAATTCCATTAACTATTCATAAACTCATCCAAAATCAAAACGTAAAATGAATCAAAGGAAAAACTACATTCAAAAAATAAGAAAGAAAAAAAATGAAACTAAATAACAAATCTCGGACGATTTGAATTCAGAACAAAAAAAAAAAGCGAAAGGGTATTAAAAGTATCTACACGCCATCACGTCTCACCTCACTTCCATCGTCCTCATCCGTAATGCTCGCTCCGATTAACGAAATTTATTCATTTATTCAAAAACGTAAACATCGTCATTACGAAGAAAACCTCGTTAATGTTTACACGACGAGGCCAGTCTTTAGGCGTCACTTTCCATTAACATCTCGCCGCTTCAAAAGCTAAATCCTCCGGCACGCTGCTCTCGCCCCAAATCGCACCGACCGGCCGTCGTCAAATTGCAAATTAAACGCGACATTTATCCGATTCGCGAACGAACGAACTAACTAAAGACAAAACGTTTGCGGAGACGAAATTGTATAATATTCGTAAAATCGGCGACATCTTCCGTCTTCTTGGGAGACTGGCATGGCATTGGCTTGACACGAGTATTTCATCACGATTTTATCGGTCTAAACGGAGGTGAAATTCGAACATCAGGGCAGATACGAGCACAACACGTGCAATTATCGAGACTGTCACCGGTACCGGAGCCGGAGAGTATAAAAATGCGTACTTTGATTACAGACGAGAGAAAATTGCCACGCCATCGCATACGGTATACGGTGGTTCGGTCGACTGGCTATATAGTCCAAAAACGTATACCAAGGTATTCCCACAACGAAAAGCTACCCTCTCCCAGCCCCGCACCACCTTTCTCATTCGCGGAAAAAATCGTAAATTTGTCAGTAAAAGTCGACGCTCGTTAATGTCGTATACGCGTAAAATTCGTCTTAATTAATCGCGCTTCTTTTTTACCCTTCAGGTCGTAGTCGTCGTCGCGTTACCATCACTCGAGATGACATCTTAAGACAGTTCGGTTATAAAAGAGCACGTCAGCCAGGACAGGGAGGGCGAGAGGAGCGGGCGCAAAAGTCACCCAACGTACGCCGAGCTGTTGCCTATTCGTTCTTCCTTTCATTCTTTCGTTAAAGTAACTTTATATTTCCGGCTTTAGTTTTCTTTCACGCCGCTCGCTGAAGCCGAATCTTGCGTAAAGGTAATAAAAAAAAGACGAAAAAGCTACGTGATAGAGCGACCAGTGTATCTACACTGTACAGATATAGATGGTATACCGTATACCGTATACGAGTACGATGAAAACGATGGACGTAAAGCTGTCGTTTCGCGTTCCCCTGCGAGTAGTACACGTGATAAGCCGACGACCAACGTATACACAAAAAACAACAACACCGAGCGAATTCGCAAAGGCCAAAACCCACACGACATAAACTTTTAAGATCCGCATTGACATAGTGAGCCATATACACGAACAAATATATACCAGAACGTCTTCTTCACCGCAATACCACATTTTCCACCGCGGCCTTTGCGACGACTACGTTGGAACGTGACGCGACCGCAGCTCGTATCGCGTCTATTTCACCTTTCCAACACGTTACTCGTGTTACGTTTAGATAGATTTAATGTTTTTCTACCTAGGTAGGTGTAGGCAAAAAATCACAAAACTCTCCAGTAGTCATATGCTTGTCTCAAAGATTGAGCCATACATGTCTCAGCGCAAGCCGTCTAGTATACGGTGAAACCGCGAAAGGCTCATTAAATCAGTTATGGTTCCTTAGATCGTACACACAGTACTCACGTTATTTGGATAACTGTGGTAATTCTAGAGCTAATACATGTCGACAGAATTCCAACCAACAGTACGGATTTGGCGGCAATACCATTAACAGCATCCCCTTCAACCTACACTGTTACCGAAGTCGTTTTTTGTTCACTTCATTTATTTTGTTAACGAAAGAATATCAATTCCCATTTCCCTTCCCCCACCTCCAGGTGATTTTTGAAAAAATGCGAAATTATGTCAAAAAATCGTGTGGACATTTTTTTGGGAGAATAGAATACTCTATGCCGAATGTCCGGTACACGGCTGTCTACCTATACGTAAGTATAGCAGGGTAGTTCTCAAAAATCTGGCAAATTTTTGTCCCCCGACAATTTCTTGCAATTTCTTCGAAAAATACCACCCGGGCACCCGTTCAACCATTCAAACTTGTTTGAACCCCCTCTCCCCATGGAATCGGTTGAATGGCCAAAAGTTCCTAGTCCTGGCCTGTCCCAACAACGGTTTTTTTTCAATCCCGTTTTACGATGAAAATAATAATGCATTCAATAAAAAAAACCTGGTATTTCTATACGTAGATGAAATTTCTGACATTTTGTCGCTATCGGTTGATCTCAAAACATTGATTAAAACACCTCAGGGGGGGGGGGTAAACTCTGTCCCCGACTTTAGCGTCCATCGCCGTGGTCATTTTTCAATTTTTTTTACCACGTTCAAAATAGTTTTTGACGAAGATGAGTGACTACATTGCTTTGTGTGATCAATGAAAATGCCATCTGCATTTCAAATGTAAAATATTTATTGATTTAGCCAGTCTTAAAATTGAAAATGGAGTGAAAGTAAATCATGTCTCACATTCAATATCCATCACCGTGGCGCATTATTTTTGTGATTAGGCTTGATATTTTCACCTGAAAACAAATTATATTCGATGGCTAAGTACTATAATATCAATACTTATATGGAACTTGTCCAGAAATGTATTCTAATTCCATATTATTTTAAAAATTCTCACAATTTTTTGTACTCGCCGTGGGCATTTTAGGAATATAGCCACGACGAGGACAATGAGGGTGTAGAAAATTTTAAAAATATGATATTAGGAAACATTTTCTGATGAATTTTTATTTATTTACTATAGGTATGTACTTAGTCATCGAATGTATTTTCTTTGCTATCAAGTCAAAGTATCAGTTCTAACAGCAAAAAAATGCACCACGACGATGGAAATTTTTACGCCGTAGTCTCAAAGTCTTTGACCCCCCCTTACCTCTGAGGGAGATTAATTGAGGCCAATATCAAAAATGGGGTCAGGGGTATGTATGTAGGTACATATAATTATTTATAATTTCAAATTGAAAATTTTGAATTTTTTTTTTTTTAGTATATGCCACTTTATGGAGAAATACCCAGCCATCAAAAAAACAGAAATGCAATGCAAGATTAGTCTAAACAGAAGAGAAAATTGAAGGGAAACTTTTGCAGAAATTATGATGATCTCGTTTAGACAGGGACTAATACACTAGATCGACCAGTGAATGAAAAAAAGTTCATAACAACTACTTTTCACCAAATAGAACTGATATGGACCAACTGATCAGCGTTCGGCAATACTTACATAATATGTACCATTTTCAAAATGAACGCCATTGAAATTACAAGATCAGAATTTTTTTTGAATTATTACAAAAAAATATTAAGGCACTGCTGATAGGCATTCTCTTATACATATGATATGACCTTTACAGAGAAACGTATTAGTAATTGAAAATAAAATTACATATTATGTAAGTATAACATGGAAGGACATTTGGCCAGTACCATCATATCAACAGAAAGTACTTAAAATCAAGTCCATTGGCTTGGCGCGATCCAATCTCCTCATAGCTGCCGAATTATCAAAAAGCTGGATTGCTTCTGGGTTCGGATGTTTATGTAGTCTCTCTTCATGAGCTGAGGTTACTTTTTTAATGATCTCATCAAATGGAAGAAATCTTCCAAGTCAGCTCTGAGTGATTTATTACTCACATACCAGGGAGCATTCGCCCTTAGACGAAGCGTTTTGTCTTGAAAATGCTGGATAATAATGGCGCGATTTGACTTATTAAAGAGGAAATCCAAAGCACAATCAAAGTAAGTTTTTTGAATTTTTTAAAACCATGCTTTATGGAAATTTATGTATGTTTGGCACGTGCCATTGCAATGTGCAAATGAATGAGATTCTTTTATTTTCAAATAGCGTTCAGCTTTTGAATATTATTTCATTTTATAAACTAACTTTTCAAGTCGCTTATCCTGAAATTTAGTTAAGTAGTAATAAATGCTTCAAAATAAACCAATGACAGAATAAAAATCGTACATCGACGCTGTTTTATTCAATTGCACAAACTATTATCAAAAGTTAACGTCATAAACGTTTTCAAACAGTATTCAATAATTATAAATCTAGAATACCAAGAAGAAAATGAAATTGAACTTTGAAAAATGGGTTTCGGCCAACGACACATTATTTCATATCAATTTATTCACAAGTCATGAAATTATCCACTGACTCACAAACCATTAAGTCAATTTGAATTATTCATTTCGAAATTTCACTCATCATTAAGAAAACTCCATTCGCTCAATAAATTTACACACAACCCAACGTAAAAAAAATTTCTTCAACTTACGTCATCATTTCCAAACCAAGATTCATTCACAAAACGAAACTAGGCCAAAAGAAGACACGACTCTAAAAAAAAACCTACCTACTCTTTACAAGCAACACTGTTTGAAATTCGATGCATTTATTCAGGTGTTGCAAAAATAAACAGTTCAATTTTTCAATTCATCTGCGAATGTAGGTAAGTAACACACATACTGTACGTGTATCTGGCATTTTAGCAAAATTTCTGACACATGAAAAAAATTTTACACCTAAGGTCACCCACGGACGTATGCACGCATCATTTAACAATTCATTTTTATATTTCACTTATTACGTACGTATGCGAGATAGGTTATATTCTCAACTCGTTTTTACAGATTTTTTTTCTTTTTTTTCAATTTTTCAAGAATTCGTTACGCCTCCAAGTACCTACTCAGCTCAACGAGGCTTTAGATTTATACCACACCTACGGAAATAAATCTGTATTCCACAATTTGTTTATTTGATGGAAAAAATTGAATGATTTGAACTTTTGAAGTGTACAAAAAAGCTACAACAGAATTAAATAGCATCACTTCAGAATTGAAAGAACTTTATGTACTTCGGATCACTAGGTAATTTTTCATCAAATATACATAGAGATCATCCATTGACCCTAGGTAATGTCAATGTCTAGCACCTCAATTAATTATACTGAAAACTCCCAAAGATGTTAACTTTAGAAATAACGATTTCAACTCTTTCGGAGAACAATTTAAAAAAAAAACACACAAAAAAATAGGTATACTTTCAATTAATTTGTGTCTAATTCTAGCAAGCAAGAAAGTAAGCAAGCTAAAACTTTCATCTCAGATTGCCAATACACATCTCATAAAAATATACAAAAAAACAAGATCTACGAGAAAAAGGGGAGAAAAATTCAAAAACACACATGAAATCCCCCCCCCCCAATTTAAACAGTGTAGTACATCACACATCAGCTTGAATTGGCAAGGATGAATCGTAGCGTGAGTAACGAGTTAATGGACCAAACTGTCCGAGATCCTGGTAAATTTAATTATAAAAATCAGAGGCTCGCCCAAAAAAATCGGCGGATTTTCACCAAATTCAGCAAAGACCTTCATTTTGAGTTGAAAGTTACTCAGAAACAAGTTCAGCGCTAAAGGTGCCTCCAGAGGGGAATTTTTGAAAAAATCGTGGTTTTTTAGCTCCAGCCCCCACCCAACCTACTTTTGGACAAATGGTCCAGTCCTAAATGGAAGTATTAGAGGTTCAACGTCCATTAACGCTGTAACTGTCAAAACCCAAGACCTTTTATAGAGTTCTACTGAGCAGTTGAAAATTTGCAAATCGCTGGTTTTTGGATAAATTGGTGCTTTGAAAGTTTTTCTTCCCCAAATATTACCCATTAATCATCTCATACTTAATATTGAGAGATATCATTCCTGAAGCTGAGAAAATATTTTGGAACGCAGTGACACCAATTTTTTCATAATAATTGTCAACTTGAAAAAATCAAAAAAATTTCACGAGTTTTTGGCTATTTTTCTCGATTTTTTGAAACTAGCAACAATGACCAAAAAATTGTAACCACTGCGATTCCAAATATTCCCCCAGTTCAGGAATGCTATAGTTTGATATTTTAGCATAATTAATGCGAAATATAATTGAAAGGAAAAAATTTGAACAACACGAATATATCCAAAAATCAACGATTTGCAAATTTTTAACCACTCAGTATACCTAGAACCCTAAAAGTGGTCTTGGATTTTTATGGCAATAAGCTAGTTCGAAGCAGAATCTCAAATGCTATCTTTTGGAACTGGGTCATTCCTTCTCCAAAAAAATAAAAAAAGTTGAGTAGGAGCTAGAAGGAAGAAACCACGATTTTTTTTTTTTTTTAGAAAATTCCTCTTCTTTGAAGACCCATACCCCCCCCCCCCAGGGAACATCTTCCGAAACAACATTTTTTCTAATCAACTTTCAACTAAAAATGAAGGTCTCAGTTGAATTCAGTCAAAGTCCACAGGCTTTTTTTCGCAACCCACCTTACAGTGTATCATCACATCACTTTTCAATCCCTCTTCAAAATCCAGCACAAGCTCGACCGAATCACTCCAAACCGGGAAACCTCCACCATAATTTCAGAACGACCTTACTGAAAAACACCGAAAACAATACCTATCAAATTAAATTCCCTTTCTGACGAAATTTTTGCTCATTTCTATCCCCTACACCAGATTTTTATCAATGGAACAAAAACCTGCGACGAAATCCCACTTTAAAAGAACACCGTTTCACTATGCAGATTACATAACGATTAAACCTCGACGACGCTCAAAGAGACAATCTAGTAAGTAAATTAAATAATCAACTCAAAGGCGACATAAAAATTAAAAGCTTTACAGCTTCTGAAAAAAATAAAATAAAAATAAATAAAAATCCAACCTATGCGAGTTACTTTGATCACTCCCTTCTGTGTCCGCCTCTTGCTCGATTTCGTAACCGCTTTAGCCAACACTTTTGTTCTTTTTTAATTCGCACAATAGCCGGACCAAGTGGAGATTTATTTTTAAACCGTGTACATAATTCTTTTGAAATGTAAATTAAGCGAATCGTCGTCTACCATTCTAATTTAAGTTTAATTTTTCGCCTGCTAGCAAAACGTTTTTAGTACATTATTATCTTCTTCGTGTTATTTTTCCTCCTATTTATCTATACTGCAATAATTCAACTCGCTTCGTATCTCAATTCTCGCCACACGAAATACTCAATCTTACCGTCAGTCGCGGCTCCGACTGTTTTATATTCAATTTTACCAGTTCTGCTAATGCACTTGTACGTTAAAATTACTCGCACTATCAACCAAACGTCGAATAATGGTCGACAGCGAGACGACATTTTGACAAATATAAATTTCGTTTTACTTTATTCTATATAGCTCTAACGACTGTACTCTGAGTATGATAATAAGCGAAGCGAGCTTCATCTTAAGCCAAACTCTCTTCTAAACCTTGTCCTTAAACGGAACAAGGGGCATCGGCATCAGAAATTTGCACCGAGAACAACGTACCATCATTTTCGTATGTACTATTAAACCGTGAACACATGTTTTTTTGGCAAATTATCCCAATTTCAATATACATAAAATGTAAAATTTTAGTACCTACGTATACGTACAAACAACACTCACACAAACGAAAATAATCACCTCCATTCTACTGATAAAAGGCCGGGTACAGAGGCAAGGGCTGCAACAAAAAGAAAAGTAATTTCGCCAAGTTCTCTGTGTGTCAGATACTTTGTCGGTAATACACCTCGTATAGTCAGCCTTACCATTCGACACGCCTTTTTTCCTCGCAAAAATTTTACGACCGGCGATAAATCGTTAATTAATTTCATACCAAGACGTATGCATGTGTATAGTGCGCTACCTCAGAGCATTCGTCTTCTTCTCTCTTCCCCTAAGCCTGATTCTGTGTCTCATTCTAACACCCACTTTTATATGCAGATTAGCGTAAACATGTCTTCGTAATCACAGTCTTATTTTATTAAACAACATTTAGTGGTGAATAATTTGCGAAAAAATGCTAACAAATTTGATGAATGAAATATGCATTCGTGTAATAATTCATATCCAAAATATTTACGCCCATTTTACGAGTAATCTCCCTATTTGGTTGTAGCCTACAATTTGATCGTAGAAAATTTCAAAGGACCTTATAGTTCCCCGAGCTTTTAGTGTAGACTATAGGCAAATACGCGTAAGCAAAATGATAGAAAAACATTTTTCGTAAGTTTATTTTTCATTGCAGAAAATTATCCGGGAGGAGGGTAATCCTGTAATTAGCTTTCAAGAGGTAGCACCTCTCCCGACCTTTTGCTAATTTTCTAATGGATTACCCCCCCCCCCCAACCCGTCGTATTCCAGTCACACAAATTAGGGTCTGCAATCCTTGAAGTCTGGCTTGGCTGGCAACTATCACAGTTTTTACGATAATCTGCCATGGGCACTAGAAAAGCCAAAAAGAATCGTGCTACGTGTATTCGCTGCAACGAAAAAATCATTTGCTAATGCTGGCAAATAAGGTAAGGTATGCGCCTGTTTCATTTGTTTTTTGTTTTGTTTTACTTTATAAAAAAAGTTGTTCGTTTAAATTTTTTAAGGGGAAAAATTTTTTTTTGGTGCTTTTCAAAATTGAACTTTCTTGATTAATTTCAAGAAAGTACCGAAGTTGGATTTTGTAAATACGATGGGCAATGAGGAAATTCGATCACTATAAAAAACATCAATCCTTTACATCTCAACAAAAATATGTATCTATCTACCAGCACTGCCACATCGCATGGTAAAGTTTTTGGTCTACTCTGATAATTTGCTTTTATGTACATTCTGCTTTCAATCTGTTTTTTTTTTTTTTTTTTTTTTTTTATGCAGATGACAACGGTAGCCTACTTTTAAAAGTGCCGCGCTTCAAACACAAGAAAACCACGAGAGGCAGAAAAGCTACATAGGGGCGCCTAGTTACTGGAAGCCCTCGCCCGAATTTCTCAACGAAAAGTTCGTCTAAGCAGCCCAATACTTCGTCTAAAGAGCAGAATTCCTCGAAACCTGAGACTGTGAAGCGCACGACTGCTAAACGTACAACCCAGACGAAAAATGTACCTGAACCAGCAAAAACCCAAAGATGTATCGTGTGAGGAATCCGATGATGATAGCGATGTAGAGCCCGAATTTGGCCAACTTGTTCCTGAAGAAGAAGATGATGATGATGTCGAGTGCTTCATTTGTGACGAACCTCATAAGAACAGCCGTACATATGAAACATGGATTCAGTGCACCGAATGTAAACGTTGGTGTCATACCGAATGTACAGGCGCCGAAAGTGACTTCTAAGTTTATAATTATTGCAGGGAATAATTTTTTCATCTAAAAATCGTTTTTTTTTTTCAGATATTCGATGTTTTTTTTCACGAAGATATTCGATGTTTCTTTTAATGATTCGATATTTGTGAACTTCTTCGATTTTTCCTATAAAAATAGATTTTTTCATGCACTAGATGTTTTTTTTTCAATTCATTCGATACTTGTTGATTTATTCAATTTTTTCTTATGAAAATCGATTTCACATATTCCATGTTTATTTTCATGTTATCGATGTTTTTTACATACTTACGTACATTTGAAGTTGAAAAACGTCTTCAAATATATTTTCGCATCATTTTCTGCAATTTTAAGAAATTATTTTAGGGGGTCTATATTTGTACCACTTTTACTTTTCTAAATTTCAAATTTGCGGAAGCGAATTTTATAAGTCGAAAGCTATGACATTTACAGGAATTTTACAAGAGCCTTTTTTTTTGTAGAGAATAAAAAAATATGATCAACTGTGCAAGAATCTTGAAATTTCATACAGTAGAACCTAAGATTTTGAAAAAATGAAAAAAGTTATGAACATTTTTTTGTTTTCTCATTTTTTTAGATTTTTTAGATTCTCCTACATGAAATTTCAAGAATTTTGCACTATTGGTCATATTTTTTCATTCTCTACAAAGGACTCTATAGTAAAATTTCTGTAAATGTCGTGTCATAGTTTTCGACTTATAGAAAATTCGCTTTCGCAAGAAAACGTCGAATCTGCATACCCTCTGTTGGTGTTATTTGTTTAGTTTCATTTTACTGTTTTTAGAAAAAATGTAAAAAAACTATCATGGGGGGATGATTACTACAGCAGAGAGGTGGAGGATTTATCAACTGTATGTAATACATACCATTATTCTGTATTAGAAAATTAAAAAAAACCGATCTCATTTCAAACTTGCAAAAGTTATCCTGTTGGCAGGAAATTGAGCAGAAATTTACTCACTTACTCGAACTCGAGGATGATGATATCGCTATGCCCAATACTCCGGGGCTAAATTTTGTCCGTTTGGTATCATCCGAATGTAAGTTCAAAGTTAGAGAACTCCGTTTCGAATGATTAATGCTCGTCACTTTGATAATCTTATTATTCGTAATAAAACTGTATTATTCACTAAACGGAATCACTACGTACCGTTTGAGAAAAAAAATATCAATGATATTTGGTATTTTTCGATGTTAACTCGGGGGCTGTATCAAGCAAATAAGGTAATTTCAAGTTCAGAAACTTCAAAAACAAACATTCAATATAAAATATTACACGACTTGACCTATTTACAGGCAATGTGAGGTGAGACTTTGCAAATTCCTCAGCTGTTCTCGAGTTGGTCCGGACTGCGTCGAGTTAAGAACCACACACTTTTTGTGTCCTGAAAAAATTTCAAGATCCTGTACTGCTGCCTCGTCGGCTCAAATGATATGCAAATATGCCTACTCATCCTCAGTATACTAAGTACCAGTTGCATAGTTACTAGGCAAAACTTTTCACTACTGCTCTGAAACATCCTGAATACATCATTCCGTCATTCCATTCAAACTTGATATCCACCCTCTCGAATCCGAGAATGACCCAACTACTCATATACCGATACAAGAATAAGAAAACCTCCGATCATTCATTCCCATCTCACGCTCCGGTTGAGTTCTTTTCGAACGTCAAATTTACCTACACGATAACGATATACTTCATTCGTCATCCGCACATCGTTTCATCTCATTTTTCTCAAACATTTCGATCTCGTATGCGCGAGAGAAATTACAATACGAAAAGCTAAGGGTACACGAGCTCATCTACTCTACTATGACGTGAACCTGACATCGATACCATGAATCCATTCATCCCTTATCCTCACCCCATCGTTAGGATTTGGCACACACGAACCAATCTAGTCGTACACATACGGTGGAACAACACATTGCATCTTTCCATCTTTTTACGATATATACTCGTATTTCGCATAGTTTCCAACACTCGTCCTCCTCTCTTGAAATATACGTACAACGTGAGACGACTATACGAGGGGTATTTATGTATCATAAACACGCGCCCGGCACGCCGTCCAAACTTACACCACGCAGCACGCCAAACGTGGTAATAACTTTTTATCAGCGTACGTTTATTCGATGAAAATATCCTTAAAATGGAAATTCAATTTCCAAAAGTGAACCTTTTTACTTCAAGATGTTCGCTCGTGTCTTATTCCCTTCCTTTTCGCTCCGCTTTCGTCCACCACCCAACTTATATGTATACGGCATCGGCATATCGAACATACTTCTACCGTGAATTTGGCGCGCCAAAATACACACACGTACCGTATATATTCAAATGGACTCTCGAATGTGTAGAGTTTTGTTTGCACACATTCACTCGTACAGAACCGTTCAATTTAAAACGTGTAGGGTAGGTAAGCTATAAGCCATATACTCGTACGTAGGTATATACGAAATATACTACGATATCAGTCCAATATTACGCGATACACAGTCACTTAAACGAGAAATTTTCTCGATCGAAAAATTTACTCGGAACAAATACACAAAAGAAATGCAATCTTATAAAAAAATTACCCTTTTTTCTTTAGATTGTTATACGTGAGACGGAGAAATCGAGGTGTTTCTAAGGAATCTTTTTCACACGACGATATTTCTCATTGTTTAACTGAATTTTTTTCATTTCTCCTCCAACCAACGTGGGTGGATGTTTCTGGAATAAAGCTCGAAAAATATCATCAATGCAGCAGTGTTTAGGAATTTGAATGAATTTTTGAAAATATTTCGAATTTTTTCGACACAATTTACGAACTATCCAACGTTGAAAATCATCAAGACATTTTATCAAATTAAGATTAGTAAGTAATTTTTTTTATTTTAGAGCGATCTCGATTTCCGTACTATGCGGCGGACCAACAAGCAATAGTGCTGTGAACTGGTGAAAAAATTGATCATTGAAGCTGAGCTGGTCAAAGTACATCAGTAACGTCCCAGGAGAAAATCGACCTTTTCGGTTCGAAAAATCATTCTACTCTTTTTCGCCAATTTTTGTTCCCTAAAGCTTAAAAATCCATAAGAAACCACTCAGAAGTCCCTATGGTTTGCACAGCTCCATATACAGGGTGTCCTAGTTATGAGTGTGCATATTTTTTTCCCATTTTTTCATAATTTCAACTTTGAAATCAATCTAGAGGCGAAACGAAGCGTTCTACGTGAAAAATACATTAAGCAAAGTTGTAGAGAATTGAATTTCCAACAACCTATAAACGATTTATTTTTCTCCAGAATGCATAGGTTTTCAGTTTTTCTCAAAAAACAGAAATCTTATGATCATATTGTAAAATTCTTGAAAAAGTTCAAGAATGATTTGCTACTTCCTAACGAGTTTTGTTACATGACGAATTATTAAATGGTGATAATTTTTTAAATGTATAGATTATTTATTGCTCCCATAAGAACTCGCGCACTCTGTGCTACATCATTAACTGGACCAACAACTATATCCTATGTACCCGTACCGTATCAAAGCCAATTTGTTGTAAGTTTCACGTCATTTATGTTTAGAGTAAAACTATCTGTAAGTATTGTTATTTTGAAAGGGATCTAACGGAAACCAGGGAAGAAGTGATGAAAAACTTCATAATGAGCTTGTCGATCCGGAAAACGTAAGTAGGTACAATGGTACATATATTGTGCTTCTTGGTTCGTATCTTTCTATTCTCTGTTACTATGAAGGAATTGGAGGAATTAAGCTAGAAGGAGTTAGAAATGAAAATTAAAAAACAAAGATTGAAGTTGGAGTTGAAGAATTTAGAAAGTAGGACAAATTAAAATTTCTAAATTTTTGTGAACTCATCACAATTTTGTTTTTCATTTTTCATTCTACGTAATGTTCAAAAACATGGCTTAAATTGGCTTAAATTTCATTTAAATATTGTATTTTGTTAAATTTTATTTTTTTTTCACCTAACCATTTTGTTGAAAAAATAGCTATAAAAAAAAATGCATGTTAATGTAAGAAATAAAAAATTTAGATCAATAATTTTACTTAAGATAGTATGTACATATAAGGTGTGAGAAATTTAGTTTTTAATTATTTTTCTATTCTGCAGCTATCCTGTTATAGGTAAGTAAATACATTATTAATAATCTATTGTTGGTTTCTTCAGGCAGCTCGTTGACGATTTCACAATTGAAAAATTGCTCGGATGAATTAAGGAAAGAAAAACTGGACTCATTTATTGATCATCTTGAAAAAGCAAAGAGGCAAAGAACCTGTTATCAAGAACAATGTAAGAAATAAAGACGAATCAGTCCAAGTACTGTCCTTCGATTTTGCACAAATTGTATATTATCCTGTGAGTCCGCAGCAGCCAGGTAGCGCATACTTCAAAGCTAAAAGAAAATGTTCCGTCTTTGGAATAACAAACGAGAAACAAAAAGTGCAGGTGTACTACAAATTTGCCATAAATTTAATGCGATCTGGTAAAAGACACACAATCATAATATTATCGTCTCCAAGTACAACTTTTTTTTGTTATTTTCAGGTAAATTACTTGACAGATGAAGCTCGCGATGTCGGTAAAGGCCCAAATTGTGTCTTCAGTTTACTCCATCACCATCTCCAAACACACAATTGTCCTTATCTTATTCTGTTCAGTGACAATTGTGTGTGTCAAAACAAAAATAATTGTGTTTTGGGATATCTTATGTGGAGAATTGCCAAAGGTTTGAACAAAACTATTTCGTTGAACTTTCTCCTGACTAGCCACACCAAATTCTCGCCTGATCGGCATTTTGAGTTATTCAAGGCGAAATATGCCCTGAGCAATATTTACATCCATGATGATCTCATGAATTGTGTCAAAAGATCATCGTTTAATGGCCATAACCAAGCTATCTCTGCCAATGATGTCATTTGGTATGATTGGGCAGACTACTTCAAAAATTACTTCAAACCACTGATTGGGATCACATCGTTTCATCACTTCATAATTGGCTCATGAGGCGTTGTTAGAGCGAAAGCGTTCGCAGATAGTGACATTACGACCGAATTTAGCTTATTAAAAAAAGAGCTTGAAGATGGTATGCCCACTGTGATTGCCCCTCCAGGCTTATCTTTGGAAAGACAATGGTACTTATTCAACAATCTACGAAATTAGTTTCTGATATAGCAAAGTCAGATGACCTGGCACCTCAACCCACGGAACAACTACCTTTGAAGAAAACATCTAAAGATGAGCTCGAAGATGAGCCAGTAGATAAGCCCGAAGAATCAAAAAAAAAGGGAAAAAATGAAAAAAAGCCAGAACTGAAAAAAGCTACAAATCCGGAGATGCCGGAACCGAAAAAAACTTCAACAACGAAAATAGTTGAAAATCTAAAGGTGCCAGAACCAAAAAAACCTCCGAAAACAGCTACAAATCCGAAGAAGCAAGAAACGAAGACATAGAGAAAGCGTTGAAAGAAGTAGAAAAATTTTTTAAAATAATTATAGAACGTAAAATTGTAATTATTTTTTGAAATGTTACCATTGAGAAAAGCAGTTGGTACATATTTTGCAGGCCTCATACTTTTTTAGAAAACTGCGTAAAATTCCGAAAAATGTGATGAATCTATTAGTGATTCGTGATCAACCATTTCGATGAGTGAACCCAAATTGAAGATCTGGTGGGTTTATCTTAAGGCATCACTCCGAAGTTACAAAACGGTAAAAAAAAGTACGTCGAAAGAGAAAATTTGAGAAAAAGTGTGTAAATCATGAAGCAATGGCAACAAAAAATATAAATCAACAGATGACTTAAAAAATGATACTTATTAAGAAACTTTCAGGAGAAAAAATGTATAAAAACGCGAAAAAAATGCCAATTCGTTACTAATATCCAAAGAACTTGGAATGGACGTCTTTTGAAAAATCAAAAATGAATACCTAAATGAAATGTGAATTTACATCATATGTCGCCAAGACAGGGTTTTTCAATAAATTGCAAAATCACGTCGAAAATTTAAAAACAACATTATTTGTAACTCTCTTTTCAAACCAAAATAATGCGAAACATTGTAATTAATCTGGTAATTTCTGAAGCCAATACATTACTGTTGTTTGAATGGGATTTTCAGTCAGGACGTGGATGGATTACTGAATCGGGAATCAGCCATAAAATCCAATTACGCCAATGAGAAATAGACAATGGATAATTTCCATTTTCACCTGTGATGAAGATTTTTTCATGGCTGAGATTTAGATCAGATTTCATGTCTGATTTCCGACTCAGTTGTCGACTCTACGCATTGTCTGAAAATTTCATTCTCAAAACAGCAAAATTTTGGCCTTAGATTCATCAGATAAATTACCATTTTTTGTAAGATTTCATTCCCAAATAATTGAATTAGGTACCAAAAATGTTGTTTTTGAATTTTCGACACTTGGAAAAAAGATCTCTTTGCGACATGACTTCAAATTTTATTTATTCATTTTTTACCAAACGCTCAATTAACGTTCTCTGGATATTGGTAACTTTAAGAAATACGGACTGCCCTTTTTTTGCGTTTCTATTCTTTTTTTTCCCTGAAAAAGAAGTGTAATTTATATTTTTCGTTGCTGTTACTTTATAATTTACAAAATTTTTTCCATCACCTTTTTTTAGTGGCAAATAAATGAATAGTTTTTTTTTTCAAATTTACTTTTTCCGACGCAAACATTTTTTAGGGATGATTTTTTTCCTGTTTTGTAACATTGGAGTGATGGCTTAAGTTATGATGAAATCACTAGATTACATGCCTTGTTTTTCTTTCGTTATTTCTTTTTTTTTTTTTTTTTAATAACTATGATTCATTTTCGCAAGCTTTCCATCCGTATTTTTTATTCTCTCTAATTACGTTAATTAATAATAAAATCAAAGCCATTAGCTTTAAAAAAATTTCGATCAAACGAATAAAAAATCCACAAAACCATCCAACCCAGACGACATCGCAACCAAAAAAAAAAATCGCCACATAACGCAACAACGGCAGATTTCCAGCCAGATTCTCCAATACCTCGAAAAAAATAACAAGTTTCATAAAAATTAAGACACCGTTGCAATTCTCCGGCCAACATTACAATCGAGTAAACCTGTAAAATCATCTTACCCCGTTCTCTTCTGCACTTTGCGAAGTTACAACTTAGCAAATTTCATTGCTGGGCGCGTTTATGTACCGACTCGGTAGCGATATTATACACGAGGTAATAAAAGCTCGCTGAAAAAAAGCCAGCCCTGAATTACGTCATTTTACTCGACTATATTATTTTAACGTTTTATGTATACATAGTATACGTTAATACACGTGAAAAAAAACCGTAGCAGTAGGTACCATTTCGCATAAAAAATAATTGCCGCGCGTTCGGCGAGCCGCCGATCGAATAAAGTCCGTTAATGGTACCGAAAGTGTATATAAAAGTTAATCTGTTTAACATGGAAATTTTTCATTTTATTGGAGAAGGATGTCGGATGGGAGTACAGGGCGAAGGGATTTCATTATCTAATAATACGTGTTAAAAATGCCATCATAGCGTCAAAACAGCGCTGGCGCAATTCACCAAGCTGCGCCTCTCTTCAGCTCTCCGTCTTAATCACTTTTCCACAAATTCCCCCAAGATTATGTCGCGGTATGGAAATGAACCAAAAATCTGCTGGGACGATTACCTACCTACTGCGAAATTAATTCGCTAAAAAATGATCAATTAGACCGAGGTCGTCTAAACGACAAGAAAAAAAAACTAAAAAAGCCTCGAATTCAAATTTCCAGCCAGAAAAATAAGTTACCCACGTAATAAAATCGAAAGCTTTGCTTTACAAAACGCAAAACTTTTACGAATCGTTCGAGTATCCATATTTCGTTAAATATTGCGCGAAATTCAAACGAGATGAATCTCTGATGGATTTTTTCATTCCATTTAAGTAACGTTTTCCCTTCCCCAACACCGCAGCTCTTTTATATAAAAACGAAGACAAAACGAGCGACGAATCGTTCTCAAAGAAATACTTATTCGATGTACGAGTATTTTGCTTCCATCTTCGATTCCACTTAGCAATTCCCAACCTTTTAAAAAACAAATCCCCAGAGCTGTGAGATTTACCTAGCTAAATCGCGGAGACATTAAGATTTACCAAAAAATTAAAAACCCAGCGAAAAAAGAACCCAGCGTACAAAGAATACCGACACGAAAAGATTGTTGTTTTTTTCCCTATTGTGATGAAGTGGAAAATGATGAAGAGAGAGTAAAAAAACTCGCAATAATAAGAACTTTTCTACATTTTTTTTTTCATCTTTTCTTTTTTCATTACACTAAGGGTCGTCTTGCTTCTTAACATTTGTACCGAAAAAGAAGGAAAAAAAACTTTTCTATAGGTAAAGTGTTGTTAAAGAAAATCTAAATTATTACTAATGGAAGGTTGAGTATTTTGTTACCATCCCTTTGCACACTTTTACTCATTTAAACATTTACTTTTACTTCTTTTTTTTTCATCTTTAAATGTATTTGAACTTTAATTTTAATTTCGTATCGTTTTTTTTCTCTCTATTTAAAGACGAATGATTCAGATTATATATAGCAATGGGTTCACACAAAGAATTTAAGAAAAAGCGTGAGTTTCATTTTAGGTCTTTTTTTCTCATACCAACTCATTTTTATAATCGGTTATGAAAGAGAACATGAAAAACCATAAAAATTCATTGCAAAAACAACGTTTCTACATACTTGAAAAACAGGATGTTCGAATAGTTACATAACTTTTTCATCGCAACTGTAAAAATTCTGCAAACTATGCACTTTTTCTATGAAAGTGGAGAGAATTAAAAAATTCATCATAGTTATTATCTTGTGAAATGATGAATTTGAAAATCAAAAAACCGTATTACACAAAGAATTTATTCGAGTTAATTTTTTCCTAATTGAACAAAACTTAGATGGAAAGAGCGAGTTCAAAAAATCACCCACTGAGGTAGGTTAGGTAGGTTTTCCGATACTTCCTGAATTTTTGAAAAACAGTTTTCAAAAAGAGCTAGATTTTTGCTCTGTTTGAAAAAAAAAAATCATCGTAATAAAAGATAATCTACACAAATAAATCATCAAAAATTCGGCAAAAATGAAAGTAGTTTTGCCACTGTATTTCACTACCGAAAAGTATCAATCGCAAAATTAATTACCAGGGGTTATTGGCTGATTACAAGAGAGTTTCTGTGATCGTGACTTTTCTGTTTCAATTTCTCAATCTTCATTTTCAGTCATTTAGAAAATAATTTGAGCAATATCCAATATTTGTAAAAAATCTTTGAAAAATTACCATTTCGGACATTTTGATATTACGTATGTTAAACTTTCAAAAACTTGGAAAAATACAATCAATTTACAATATCAAAATATGTACCTATACGCGTTTTACTTTCCATGATTAGATATTAATTTCCCTCGCATAAACCTCAAAATTCGAGGAAAATCTCATTTCCCTAGATGAATTAGTCTACACATTGGAAATCGAACGCTTTCCACGTTTTTCAAAGACTAATTAATTATGCTATCAAAACACTAGAAATCAGCGAATATTTAGTTTTTAAAAATCTAATATAATGTCAAGAATTCGTTGGAATTTTTACCACGTGTTTAAATGTCCAATCAAATTATATAAACTCAGAATGAATGTTTTTACAAATTTTCAAAAGTCAGCGTTGCTGACACGGATCAACGTCTTAAACATTTCAAACAGACAACCCCCCCCCCCCCAAACACCCGTATCAATTCAATACATTCAACTTGTACACTCAACACATTCACACATTAATAAGAAAAGGTTCTTTAATTAGGCTACAAAGCAATGAAGCAATGTCGTATTCGGTTTAAATCATCACTAATGTTGAAATACTATTCGCTGATTGACTCAATTTGTTTATTTGACGAATCTGAGAAAGTGATGACAAGAGCTTTTTTGCATTCCGCGTAAAAACACTAAAAATCGCCAATTTCTGAATCTTAGAGTAACACTGAAGTGAAATTTTGAACATCAAATGAATGGTGGAAATGCAAAGTATGCTAAGTGCCATTTTATCAAATTTTTTTTCATGAAATGTATGCTATGATTGTACCGAGGCACATCCGAATTTGATGTCAGAAAGTTGGTAACACTGTCATAACCATGTCATATTTCTCGTTTCTGGTCGCACTTTTTCCCAATCTAATCGAGATTTTGCGCTTATTGAAAAAACTTGTAAGACTGTTAAGTTGCAAGTGGTTGACGATGTAGCAGTTATTATTAAATCCGTACGTAAGGATCGACCATTCCGCATCCTTCGAATGGGTGAAAATTCGTTCTTCAATTTTACTAATAAAGCCCATTCGATTTTCAACACTACAAACTCGGAATTTCAAAGTTGTGTTGGATACGAGTCGAAAAATCAGACCTTACTTCCGTTTCTACGAAAACTTCATTTGATGAAGCTGACGCTTTTAAAAAGTGTAACATACTTCTAAAACGCGGAATTTCAATGGATAAATTAAAAGAAAAATTGATATTGTTGAATGGAGGAACGGTAATTCCTTCGATCGATAAAGAGAAAGTCGAAGACTTACAAGCCTGCCTGGGCCTGGAGTACTTAGATCCTATACCTAGACAATTTTATGAAGAGTTGATTGCGGACCAGCAAAGCTTATAGTTTTAATTTCGTTATCTTCGTTTTTAATACTTTGACTATGTAGCATAAAAACTACTTGAAAAAATTTGTGATATTGTTTTTGTTATTTTTCAATTCTTAGACTAGTATACCTACAAAAGTACTTTTTTCTTTCAATTGTAAAAAAATTGAATTTCTTAAATTTTGTGATTTTTTTATTACGTTGACGAGTGTGCTTTCCTGTTTAGTTTTTTTCTCTCAATTTTAAAAAAATTGAATTATTTGTATGTATTTATTGAATTTTGTGATTTTTTTATTACCTTGACTATTTTTTTTTTTTTTTCATTTCTTGAATGTCATTTTTTTATTACCTTGACGAGTATGTTTTTTTTTCAACATATTACATTTATTCCAAATAAATATCTTTTGTTGACTGCAAATTCTAGCATTTTTCATCGTTAAATTTTTCACAACCACAAAGTTTTTTCAAAGTGCTAAAAAATACTTTAAAAGTGATTTTTTCGCGGATTTTTTGTGGTAACCCTGTGTAAAAATGTTTAAAAAAACTTTATTCATCAACATGGGTCACCTAATCGTTGCAAACTTGTTTTTTGCTCTCCTGTAAAAAAACGTTATTGACACTTGGCATACTTTGCATTTTCAACATTCAAATCTGACTTTAGAGAACTTGGAAAACATCAACGATTTGCTAAAGTTATGCCAAACTCTGAAAAATAACCACCTAATATTGCTTCAAGATTTTGAAAACTTCATGAAATATTTCAAGCAAAATTTGGTAAGTTTGACTTGAATCGATTGTATTGGGCAAAGTGCACTACTGTCAACCAGTTTTTTCTCTCACAAACAAATCGAATAATAAGACCCAAATCACAAGCCAAAATTTGCAAAGAAATCGTCAGAAAACAAAACTCGAAAAATCAAAACGAACTTGGCAACTTTGATCGTCTATTGCGCAAAAATATGCGATGTTAGTAAATTAATGTTGAATTATTTTCTAGAAGTGTGAAGTTCGACGAATTGAACCTGCTAATTAGTTTTTAGACCAATTACAAAATTGAAGTATAGCGAATTTTCCATCTTTTCTATTTTTATAGGTTGCTTTAACTTCAATCACAAAAATTACCCAAAAATTGGTCGTCAAAATTAGGGCACGCTTCAAAACAAAAATGCTAGAAAATTATTAGTCTGACTTTTATTCTTTGATTAAGCAAAAAAACTAATTACATACATAAACGGTAATGATTCATCAAATTTTTATTTTGACTTACATTTTGAACATTTTTGAGGGTGGTCGATATTAGGGTACCATTTTTGCAGTTTTCAATTTACACGCTTCATGAAAAAAAATTCATAAAAAATCAAGGGGGAAATTTTGGCACAAATAGTTTTGGGACATTAACTTTTCATTTTATCAAGACATACACATTGGGGTAAATTGCGGGGAAAAACATTGAAAGATTTTGACCAATTCGGTGAAGAACTTCATTGGGTCAGCCAGAAAAAAATTAGCCCCTGAGGCGTTCCTGGAGGGGGATATGGGTATCTAATCAAAGAGAGGAAATTTTCGAAAAAATCATGGTTTTTCGCTCTAACTTCCACTTTTTCTGTTTTAGGGAAAAGGGCCCAGTCTCTAAAGGTAATATTTAAGATTCTGCGCTTACCAAAGTCATTTCCATTGAAATCGAGGACCACTTTTAGAATTTTACGGGACAGTTGAAAGTTTACAAATCGCTTACTTTCGGATAAATTCGTGTTTTGAAAATATTTTCTATGGCATTAACGTGTCAAATCATCGACAGATACCATTTCTGAAACTGGGAGAATTCATATTGCCAATTTCAAAAAACCAAGAAAAGTTTGGTATTTACCTTAGTTCTTTTTTCTCGAATTTTTGAAACCGACATTAATGAACTAAAATTGGCACCACTGTATTTCAACATATTCCGCCGAAAATGTTATTAAAACACGAAGCTACCCAAAAATAAGTAATTTGCAACTTTTTATTAAACCGCTCATTCGAACTCCAAAGTGGTTCTTCATTTTGATCGTAATGCCCCACGTCGACGTTCAAATACCATCTTTTGGAACTGAGCCATTCTTTCCGAAAACAGGTTGGGTAAGAGCTGGAGCAAAAACAAAACGCATTTTTTCAAAAGTACTCTCATTTTTAGAACCCATCCCTTTCAGAAACACCTTCGTGGTTAAAATAAATTCTGGGAGACTTTCAACTCAAATCAGCAACTTCCTTCGTCGAAGCCTAAAAATTATCGACAAGACTTATCAAACAAGAGTTTTCATGCAATGTTACTTGGCTTTGAACGCCCACAAGGCCACAATGGTTACTATAAAGTGCAGCCAGATACAGCCACCGTAAAAAAGAAGCACGACGCATAATTCATTTTCGAAACCCAAAAAAGCTGTAGACCCAACTGTTGGTAAAGTTAGCAGCAACACACATTAGATTAGAACAGTGATCACCAAAAAAGGGCTGTACGAATAAAATAAGCACTTCGAAATAATCATATTTACATGAAAATAAAAAAATTGATTTCAAATTTCGTCTCCATCAACGAGAGACTCTACAATGCGAAAAATGTATATTTCAAGCCTACCCTCCTTTTACACCTCATTTCATCGGAGTAAAATGTCAACAACGAAAACTCTCGACAGACATTGACACGCGGTGTTTTCGTCGCGACTCGACACGTATCAAACTCGTCAAAAAACTATACCTACAAAACACATTTTCTTGCTTAAATTTTATCCTCAGCGAGAAACCGCAAGCTTCGTAAACTTGCCGTCGTGGGGTTCTCTTTTACGTCGTCGTCTCTTACTCGTAGGTAATCGTAACAAGAATAAGAAAACTTGTAAAAAGCTGTCTCCGTCTCTTCTCCTGCCACATCTCTGGTTTTGTTTCACAGTCTACATCAGATTCCGGTCGATCAATCATTCAAGCAATCAGGATTATTTAATGAACCACACTTACACCAAAGCAGACTTTGCAGTTGAGCGACGAACGAGGTGAAAAATACTAAAACGCCGATTGCCTGCTGTTTGAAAATATCGTCGGTGGTAGGATACTGGATAGGTTTAGTTACTCGTGCTTGTGGGTTACGTAGTTATAGCTCGCAATCAATCAATCATTTTTCGCTTTTATTTTCCCACAGAGTAATTTATTTTCACTTTTATGATCGGAAACATTTTACTAATTCTATTACATCTTCGTCGACGTTAGTTATCGAATGAATTTGTTGAGGTGAAAATCTCTCATCTTGGTTTATATACGGGTAAAGAAGCCACTATCGATGTTCATTTTTCAATTATAAGCATTATTTGCTCACCTACACTTGATCGAGTATCCATGATGTCTAAATATGTAATAAACAAACGTAAATTTGTTCAGACTGGTATAATGGATAGTTAAAACTAATTGGCGAAAATATAGGTAAATTTTCTTTTCCACTTCAGTATCGTATAATTCAAAATTGCATCCTCTTTCCGAACCACAGACACCATAGCAATAACCTATACTATACCATTAAAGACACCTCTACCTATTTGTATCTCCAAGTTAGGTAATCAATGAATGAAAAATCTCACAGCATCCGTTTTCAAACCACTGTACACTACGTCTCACTCTGCACTTTGGCATGCTGTCTAACGAATGAACAATAATAATTCGGTAAATGGTCAGCGCGGTATATGGATTAGGGGTTTATTATCTATTCTCGTGTAATATTTTGTTATTGGATGTCGGCCAAGCGAAAAGGATTAATGGCAAGGTGTTCGAGGCGCGTGTTAATCATTTATATTTGCGCTCCGTTTGTCAAACTTTAATCGTGTGAAATTTATCATTCATAAATGTAACTATACTAATACACAATTGCGCGAGCCAAAATCATACGCCAATATGATAACCCGTCGCCACATCATCCTGCCATTGTGTACTTGTATTGTTGTAGTTGTTATTATGTATGGTATTGAAAGGTAGATGCGGCGATGGATCAAGCTGACCACAGCTGATTGGCAAAGTTTTCCGAAAACTATTTATCTATCTTCGAGTTTCCAAAAGTACTGTCACCTTGTGTCGAGCGTTGTGTGTGTGTCTAAAATTTGTACGAGAAATTTTGCGGTCTTTGGGTAACATCTATAGTAGAATAGAATATCAATTCCACAGTAAGACAAAAAACCTGTCTGCTCAACTGAGCTGTCAAAATCTACAATAGATAATATTATAATTGATTTCTGTTTTATACATTCGAACGAAATAGTCGATGAGGCACGAAATTCAATAAATTACTCGCTGCGAGGACGTGTTTTCTAAAAGGACTGACAAGGCGGTCATCTAGAGCGATAAAGTTTAGAAAAAGTAAAATAAAAATGCCATATTTTTAAAGATTTTTTTTTGCTAAAAAACGAAAAGAGAGCGTCTAGCCCTATGTGTTGAATGGAATTATTTCGTAGGTCCTTCATACGTTAGCTTTCAATTTTTTTGCCAACTTCACTATTTTAGCCATTTCCCATCAAAACAATACATAGATTATATTTTTTTCAATGTTTGCTGAATTCAACTTTCTAAAACACTAATTATTTCTTCGCTTTTCCAAATGCTGTAATAATTATTTGAGTGTGCTATGAACCAAAAGCAGTTTCTAGAATGAAAATTGAATAATCACTTACCAACTCATTTTTCATAACAGAGGTATAATAATCTAATCCTCACCTGAAATACAAAAAAGTACATACAATGTAAATTGGTCATTTTAATTTATTATTTACAAATAGGAATGAGATGTAGAATAATTTCAGTGTTTTAGAAATTGAAATGAATGTCTAATTCAAACATAACATCTTCTCTGTTTTTCATTCTTCATTCTCAGTTAATAACTCGTGCTTTATCTTGTAATTATTAATTTAATAAACAAGGAAGAGATCGTCAGTCATCAGAATGGAATGAAAAAACGAACATGTTTTTCATTTATTTATTTATTTATTTATTTATTTATTTATTTTGTTGGTGTGTTTATAGTTACTAAATTATTACACCCTACGTAAGAAGGTTTATATTGAATTTGCTAGGTTGTATATTTTAATTAGAGTAATAAATTTTATTATTTCGGAGGGGTTGTCGACGGCGGCTGCTACCAAGGAACTGGAAATTCTTGGCGAGAGATTCGGTTTCACAACAACGCATTTAATCCAATACTCGGAAACGAGTTGGTCAAGCAACCACGATGTGATTGAGGTTTTAGGGTTTTTTGGGGAAAAATTTTGGTATCAAAATTCTTCGTTGTAATTAGTCATTTTATTTTGAAATATTGTAGTTATTTACGTATCGGAAACATTCTAAGAAAACTGGTTTTACACTATTTTTGAATACTGCCACCTACGTAGATGTACCCCTTTCCCTCTCCTTTAAAAGTGAGGTCAGAATTTCCGAATGCTCAACGTATTTCCTCAAGTATTTTGTAGATTTTTCATGCTGAACAGAAAAAAAGTTGATCGGATATCAACGTTAAACAGAAGAACGCGCGAAAAAAAAACGGTGGCTGTATCTTGCAAAGTTCATGTAAAAACTCGTTGAGCGAGCATTCTCGAAACAACTAAAAGCATAGCGGTGAATAAATTCATCAAGTTGGATTGTGAAAAAAAAGGCCGAGGATTCTGAGAAAATTCCAGTGCAGACCTTCATTTTGAGTTGAAAGTCATTCAGAAAATTTTTTAGCTTTAGAATTAAGATAAATGGTTCCTCAAGGAGGGGACATTTTAGAAAAACACATTTTTTTTTATCTCGCCTGCACCCACAACCTGTTTTAGGGAAAATAAAATGGTCCAGTTCTAAAAATTGGTATTTAAAATTCTGCTTCGACCTATGCTATTTCCGTGAAAATCAAAAATCACTTTAACGGTTCTACTCAGCAGCGGATGAAGATTTACAAATTGTCTAATTTTGAGTGAATTCGTGTTTTGAAAAAATGTTCTTCTCAAATACTTATTTCGCATCAATCACGACGTCAACATCGAAAGAAGTCATTTCTGAAACTGAATGAATATTTTGAAATACAGTGGTGCCAATCTTTGGCATCTACTTATAATTATTGCAACTTCTAAAAACTAGAGAAAATTTCATAAGTTGATGATTATTTTTCTCAATTCTTTGAGATTGGATACACTTATCTATGATCGAAAAATTTGCACCACTGTATACTAAAATATTTTCTCATTTTCAGAGACATCATTCAAAGTTTTGGCATAATTAATGGGCAATATTTGGAAAGAAAATATTCTCCGAACACGAATTTAGCCAAAAGTAAACGATTTGAAAATTTTCAACAACTCTGTAGAACCCTAAAAGTGGTCTTGGATTTTAATGGCAATTGCTTAAGTCGATACAGAATCTCAAATTTCATCTTCTGAAACCGGGTCATTTTTTCTACAGAAGGTTGAGAAGGTGCGAAGAACGACAAAACTCAAAATTTTTCGAAAATACCACTTGAAAACCCATCTCATCTACAGGGGTATTTTTCGAGCTAATATTTTTTCTGAATGATTGCCAACTCAAAATGAAGGTCTCCACTGAATTTGGCCAAAATTTCAAAATTTGGCATTTGTTTTCCGCGATTAGGCAGCGAAAAAAGTTATTAATCTGAACTACGATGTTTAGTGAAAATTACGTATCATTTTTTCAAAGTGAAAGTTATTATACATATGTTTTTCAAATAAAACTCGACCAAATTTTCAGTCAAAATCGTCATATTTCTAGTGAAAATTGCTCGCGTGTTTGGAATTGAATTTGCTAGTTTTTTTTTTTTAAATAAAAGAACACACGATTTTCACTTAGTTCCAGGATACACCGATTTGTTCATAGACAAAAACCACAATCATTTCCACCAAATACAGGGGCAATTACACATTGCTAAAAAAGTTAAATGTAAATACATTTTGTGGACCATTAACGATATAAATATACAAGAAATAGAAATCGATGATAAGTGGACCATTAATTTGGAAAAGATGGAAAATTATCATGCGAACAACGTACACAAAGTCAAAACTTATATTTTTCTGCTGTGAACTTGTAAAACTTGAGAAAAAAAAAACAGCGAATAATTTTCCCTTGTTTTTTGTCAGTGACTCGTCGAAATACGAGTATGTACCAATTTAGAAGTCTTTCGGAAGCTTCTCGCGGCTTCATCTTTCAACGTATGGTGATGTATCATCAAAAACAGAAATGGGTTCCGGGAATCATTGTGATGATGGACCTGGTTAGCTTCTCTAGCTCGACGGTGAAATGCAAGTCCGTTAGTTTTGGTTCTGGAACGGAAAAAAAATTGTAAGAACATCCGGCATCATCAACTAAAAATTCACCGATCTATTGTCGACACTGATGCTCCGTCGAACTTGGTAGAGGCGTCAATAGATAGCTGCTGACTACTGACCGCAGAAGAATTCGTCTACCGAAAGCTGATTGCGTTTGAAACTGGCGATATCAATCTCGATAAATCACTGAACCTGGCGTTACTACTCGCTTATCGCAATAAACGAGAAATAGGGAACGAAGATGATCTGCGAGTATCTTACACGCAGTCGCCCTTTCGTGGACTCATGGAGTCGCAGAACAGCCGGTTTATTCCAGAGGAAGAAAAGCGCAATCCGAATGCCAAATGAAAATTGAATGAAAAAGAAGAATCAACAATTATTGAAGAAAGTACTGAAAATAGAATAGGTACTAACAGTGCCCTGCGAGTACACACTGCAAATGAATATTATGATGAAAAATGGAACAATAAAACTCGAGGGCTTTTCTCATACCTATGCTACACAACATCAAAAGTTGGTAATAAGTGAAAAATTTAAGAACAAAAATTATGCAAAATAATGTTCTCCTCCATCTTTAGACCATTCTTCTTGAAAGGCAATGTAATAAAAGAATAAATACCTTTTATAGAAGTAAGATGTGGAAGGAGATGATTGTTTGTTCGTTTTTTTCAAGCAAACAAAAACCTGCGTTTTATTTACTACGATTGGTCATTTGAAAAGCGCAGGACACTGAAAAATATTCTTGAATGAAGTTCACAAAGTCCTTAACTATATTCGAGATCATAAGAGTGTTAAAGTTGTCGAAAGTACATGTAAACATAACGCTCTTTGGTATTTCAATGTCAATGAGGGTTACTATTACAGGCGAGATAATCCGCAAGGCGATGTTCTGAGGTTGGTGTGCGTTAATGAGCACTGCATTGCAAGAGGTAAGTGTTGAAAATATTAATAGTCGCATGAAACACGATATTTAATTTACTTTCAAGTTTCAGTAGTACATTTTGTCAAAACATAGTTACCTATAATGCTCGATTACTAAGTTTTTTTTAAGGAGGTGCTGTGATTAAAATGACATTCGCCTCAACCGGCAGGTGTCAAAAGGGTAGAAAATTTATTTTTTAAATTTCGTTTTTGGTTTTATTTATTGCACACTACGTGGCAAAAGATGTCTTTTTCCATATTTCATTAAAAATTTTCATGCCGTTTTCACTTCTAGACGGGCAGAAAATGCAGTATCTTCGGGGTACACAACGAACGAACGCACGTGCAAACGAATTACTTGATAGATGAAGCAGACAACGTTTCGAAAGGGTCAAACTGCGTTATCAGTTTGTTGCATACTCTCTAAATTTGAAACAGTGAAATTTCACTGCTTAGCAGTCACGACATTTTGGCTTCTTAAAAGCAGTAGTTTTTTACTGCAAAACAGTAAAAAATCTACTGAATTGCTGACCAATTCAGTAAAAAACTACTGCTTTTAAGAAGCCAAAATGTCGTGACTGCTAAGCAGTGAAATTTCACTGTTTCAAATTTAGAGAGTAGTCATCTCTCCGCAGTTGAAGCACCAATTCTTATTTTATTTGCCGATAACTGCAGAGGGCAAAATAAAAATAACATGGTCCTCCAGTATCTCATGTGGAGAGTCCTGACGAAAAAAAATCGCGTGATTGAATATAATTTTTTAGTACCGGGCCACACTAAATTGAGTCCCGACAGAAGTTTCGGCTTATTTTTTTTAGTCGAATTCTTTTTAGAATTTTTCAAGAATTATTGTCAAAGAAGTGCGAATGGTGCCCACTGCTCAGTAGGTAAGCTACAAAATATACCTACACATTGGGCACCAACGTCATTTCGTCTTAGGATTCTAAACATGATTCTCTATACCAGGGTGAATCAAATTCCAACTTTTTTCAAAATTTGAAGGGCTTCGATAAAAAATTGTGAGACTATAAAGCTTTTCTAAAGCGTAAAGAATTTCCGTATTATTCCTGAATTATTTCATTTGATGCATGAATGTTCACGTGATTTCTGTATATGTACCTATTATGGCCAAAAATTATACTTTAGGAGATATTTCGAAATTAAATAAAGATCAAAATTGGGGGAGCGGGGTTGATTCGCTCTCTGAATAGACATATAGGACGACCCCTGCCACCTTCGAAACTTTCCATTCGCATAAAAATCCACCCTCAGTACCCTCACACTATCGAGGCAGCAACATTGACATGTTTCAAACACCAAACCAAGAAGAAAAACAGGTCGAAGCGACCAAGAAAAAAATGACTCGAATTTGAGAAATTACCGCCTTGTTCCGGTTGAAAAGCGTTGATCATTGATCACGAAAATGTGTGGCAGTTATTCTTACGAGCTTCGTCTTGTAAACAGACCGAGTGACGAAGCAGGGTACCATCTTACACACTATACGACGAATCGGTCGAATGTTAAAACCTCGAAAAAGCGAAAGAAAAAAAAATAAAGATAAAACTAAGAGAGAAAAGAGGCAAAAAAGAGTACGTACAATTCGTATGCGATACGAGCCTCGTCGGTCATGTTTCCACTCGGTGACTATAAAGCGAGTCTATGGCGATGAAAATTGCTTATTCGGGGTACATACCAATGATTTATGGCCAACAGAATTCTTCTTATAGTACACTGCACCCTCCAACCCTTTCGACCAGGCACAATCCACCAACAACCATGCACTCTCTTGATACTATAATTAAGGGTATCCGGAGCGATTTGGTTTCGGGTGTGCGATGTCGTGTGTAAGAAAAGAGCGAGAGAAAGGGACCGAAAAAAAATCCAAAGGCTCAACCAAGATATCCGAAACGACGACGACGATTCGATTGTATGGAAATACGAGCTACGGTTTCCAGCCCGGAAACCAATACAATATGGTGATTTTTTTGTCACGCCGAAAATGATAATTTTTCAAACGCGTCCCACTGTGTAAAAAGTGTTATATAAGTATAAGGTATTGTGTGGATGCTCTGGCTCTGCTATGCAGTGGCATGATAAGGTGTGTGCGAAACTTATATCTATTTTGAAAATTCATTCATCCAGAATTCGCCATCGTACCGTAATATTATCGAAGAAGACATATATTTTGTATGTAGGTAGGTATAACTTCTACTCCGACGACACAAGGTGAAAAAATATTATCGTGCGAAGTGATAACCCTAAACCCAACGAATATACAACCATCCTTCGTATCACTGACTGGCCACATGTTCTCAAATTGTAAATTTTATCAATTTTTCAAACGAAGATAATCATATGAACTGAACTCAACATGGCACAATTTACCATTTCTACATACCCAATGCAATATGTACCTAAGATAAGGTGTATGAAAAAAAATTGATACGTTGCAGTATGTTTTTAATGCTCAAAAGATGACATTAAAAAATGGAGTTCACACGACATAGGCATCAAGATAATGTAGTTTGTATACTTTGAAAAATACGACTGCAAAAAAAAAAAAAAAAAAAAAAAAAAAAACTCATCCATATACCAGATAAATTCGTCCTGTTAGAATTCAATCGTCCGGTAATGTTTGGTAAAATGAATGGATCAGACGATACGAATGGCTTACGGCTGTTTTTATCTCGTAAAAGTGTTTTGTCGGGGTTGGACTTCGTACACATAATGGACGCTTTCTCAAAATCGATGCAATAACATTTCAGCATGCATTTACGAGTAGGAGGTCCTTTGAAAAACAAAGGTACGAGGAAAAAAGTTTGAAACAAAAGTTGTGTCGCATTAAAAATAGAACATTTTTTGTGCTATGTACAACTTTACTCGTATCTCGTGATGAGGAAGGGTTATCGTATCGTTTGTGGGAAACTGGAACCACCCCCTCCTGCTACCTCAAAAACCAACAAACACTAACAAAAATTACGTCAACGAGGAAAAAAGAACTTTAAATGAAAGTTGAGTAACATGAAATTGCAATCATTGATTATTCTACCAATTTTTCATCACCAATACTCATCTATATCCAGTTGCTTGATGGGACGTCGTTCATAATGAAACACCCTGCAGTGGATACGAATTCAGATTGCACTAGATCAAGAGCCAACAACTCCTCTTGTGTCTTCTAAAATGACCTGAAACTCCATTTTCGAAAACTTCATCGACCCTTTCAACTCAAAGTCAACTCTTCTCAACAAATTCGCTCAAAATCCAACGCACATGTTTCTACAATTCACCCTACACAATATTTTGTCCTCCATCAACAATAAAACACCGTCCATCTCTAAGAAGCCGCCGCCTTTCATCCGAGACTTTTATCCTGGTCTCGTATACTCATCATTTGCGGCAGGAAAAAAAATTCTCGCCATTATTCTACTTGGCGCAGCGACGCGTTAAATTGAACATTAAACTGAGGATAACGATAATGTCGAACAGAGTACATTTACAACCTCCACCATTCCTCATTCTGCATTTTTTTCTCCATTCTCTTTCTCCCTCTATAATGTAATATACGTTATAAAGGGCGTATATACACAGACACACACACATAGTGCCTAAACATTACACACAACCACGTGTTTACTCGTTTATAACGTTAACACGATTTAAACGGCTAATTTGACCACCGCAGTGTATACTCTATAAGCTAACCTATCAATGTCGAAATAAATTTCTACTCGGTTGACGTTGCGCAAAAAAAAAAAGGAGAGTAAGAGAGAGAAGAAAAACACTACACGTCGTTAAATTCCGCTCCCTTTCTCCCTTTCGCTTGTTTTTACAAATTACCGAACAAATTTACTAGACGAATAAACATAGCTTCAACTCCGGAGGTTACTCGTCGATTAATATCATCACGAGTGGAGGTCTAGGTAGCTTTATAATAGAGAATGCTTCGTACCAACAGAGTACTAGTACTGTAAATAAACTGAAGTAGTCCCTAACCCAAAAAAAATAAAAATTTCAAAAAACATGCACTTAGGTGCCTACAGACTTGAAGCTTGAAACGAGAATTTGATGATGATAAAGATTACGATAATAACGGCAAGAAGAAAAAAAGAACTCTAAAATTAGATTGTGTCACACGTTGGAATAGCTCATGTATTATTATCTAATGCTGGAAAAGCTTCGGAGAAAACAAACAGGTGTAAAAATCATGAAACGAGTTGAATGCAATGACGACTTCACAGTTTTCGAATAGAACCTGCTGCAAGATTCAAGATTTCAAAACTACAACTAAAATAATGTCTGCTGCATGAGAACGTACCTATAGTAGTACCTAGACTACTTACTACCTACTTTGAATCGTCGGCTTGTTGGCAAACGGATGAATATCCAAAAAATTCAATTTCTGGGTTTTTACATATGTATTATTTTGATGTTTTATAATGCTCTTTATCAGCTGAAAAACGAATTACTCCAAAAAATTGATTTATAATGGAGAAGATTGCAAAAGAAAATAGTTACTTATGTCCCTAAATAAACGAAAAAACTGAAATGCAAAAGGGAACACGGAACATGTCCAAATTTTGCTGGAAATGAAGCCAAAATTTTGCAAAAAGGACAGTGCTCTCTCTTCTCTTACGGTATTAAATATGTATTGTCTTGTGTCCTACACAGAAAAAAAAATTAATAAAAATTACTATTTCAGTATAGTAACCGGATCCCATTCAAAAATAATAGTGATTTTTACTCAGCCAAAAAATACATTTTATCTAGAATTAGGTAAAAATTTATTACTCTCATAGTAAAATTTACTAATCTCATAGTAAAAATCACAATATTTTTGAATGGGATCCGGTTACTGTATGAAATAGTAAAAATTATCCATAATTTTTTTTTCCGTGTATAATGAATTAAAATGGACAACACTTTTCAGTGACTTCGATTTCAATTGGATACTTTTTACAGAAGTACATATACGATAATATCGTGTACTTCATTTTTGTGGTGTGAAAAACAAACATTTCTCACGATCATACCTACATCAACGCTGCTGATTTTCTATACATATAATTGCGATAAATTGGGCTTGAATTTACTGGTTTTTTTTTCAAGTTTAGGTTTTAGTGGTAGGTATATACCTACATATACGTAACATATATTTTTTATGAAAAAATTTCCAAACTTGAAAAAATGACTTTGTATTTGTAATTTGTTTTTCCTCGAAATATTGTTTTTTGGGGGTATTGTTTTCAAGATTACGTAAGGTAAAGTGGGGTAATTCCGATGGCAAAATTCAAAATTTTAGCAATTTCTCCTTTTTTGGATTTCCTTTACATTTTGGGGCAAAAATTATGTAACAACTTTATTCCTGCATCCTTCAGCTACACATTGACTATATTGAAGAGTGATTTGTGTGAAGGTTTCATACATATAATTGAAAAAACATTTTGGAAGGTTGAGTTATCAGAATTACCCTAAAAATGGGGTAATTCCGATAATGAGTTTTATAAGGAAAGGAATTCTCCCCGGGTAATTCCGAGCCAGTAATGTTGAAATATACCATTTATTGCATATTTAGGTTTTTATTTCATGTAAATTGAATCATTAGAACAAAAATTGAATTTTTTTTACAAATATGCATTTTTGAAGCATAATTTTTGGAAACTAGACCAACTAGAGAAAAATGCCCCGTTTTGAGGATTTTCTTTGATAATTTTGACCCCCTAAAACTATAATACATCAAAACAGTGAAAAAAACATTGCAGGACAATTTTGCTGGGGCTATCGGAATTACCCCACAGCATGAAAAATGATCGACATGTTTAATAATTCAATGCCACCAAACAAACAATTATAAAAGCAAAATCAAAAGAGGTACTGACACTTTAACACGTATTCATCAAATATCAGCTTCTAAACAGAATTTTTCAACAAGTTTTGAACGATAAAAACGAGTTTCAAAAGTGCCCTGTTTTTTGCGGCAAAGGATTTGGGCATTCAGATTTTGAACACTGCACAGACTTGACAAAACAGAGCAGATGAACCATATCTGATCATTAATGGGTGTAGGTTAGCACTAAAACTACCTACTTTCTTCATCATTTGTGCCAAAATGTGTTTTGCAACAAAGCTAGGGCTTGCTATCGGAATTACCCCATATCGGAATTACCCCACTTTACCTTAATATATAAGTATAAAGTTTTTTAAGTATCATACATATTAGGTACCTTATTTGTTTCAATGTGATTCGAATTTTCCTGAATTGTGATTGTTTCGTGTAGATTTTTTATAAACATTCGTAGCTGTTCAATTATTAATATGCATTAATAAAACATATTTAAACTATAAATTAATATTGTGAATTGTTTATTTCCTACCTATTCCTCAAATCTTTTAGGAATCATTCTTCAATATAGAGTAAAAGTGGTACAGCTCCGAAATTTCCGAACAGATGTACAAAAGTGTAGAATAGTTCAAAGAAATATTGGAATTATTACGATTCTGCTGTGTAATGATTACCTTCATATTGAGTAACAATCATTATATAATTATTAACAGTTTCACAACGAGTTGAGTAACCATTCCTCAACGCACAGTAATCCTCACTAGCTTATCATGAACAGTTCCACAATGAATTGGGTATCCATTCCTCAATGCACCGTGATAATTACTCGTATAACAGCTTGTTAGTAATGGTTCCAAAACGAGTTGAGTAATCACTCTTAAAAATACAGTAATGCTTGCCATTATTGGTGAACGATTATCAATTTTTTATATGCATTGATTATTCAACGTGTAAAGGTACCATTCCTATTTTTTGAAAACGTTTCCGCAATTTCAGGGCTGTCCTACTTTTAACCAATATTGAGGAATGATTCCTACACAATGTTTAAGAACCATTGGCGCATTATTTCTTTCAGTGTAGCGAATTACCATTTATTACCTGATCCCAAACATGCTAAACTTATCGATGCGGCAACTCTGCTGTTTACTGGTGATAATAATGATATTTCTCATACCTCGGTAAGCACTATAGATCGTTCACAAGAATTTGCGAAATTATTAGAACAGTTTCCAGATTTACGATTTGACTAGACCAAATATCAAGCGTGCATGCGGCAACACTCATTCGATTCAGCATGTAATCGAAACTACTGGTCCTCCCATCCCAGCCAAAGCACGACGGTTATCACCAGAAAAGCTGAAAGCTGCAAAGCTCGCATTCGAGGAAATGCTGCGCAAGAGTGAAATTCGGCCATCTAAAAGCCCATGGGCCTCGCCACTTCACGTTGCAAGTAAAAAAGGTGAAGAACAATGGCGAATGTGTGGTGATTATTGTAAATTAAACTCTGTAAGGAAACCAGACAAATATCCAGTACCAAACATTCTCGATTTTAATGCGACTCTTCATGGTGCTGTAAAATTTACTAAACTCGATATTAAATGTGCATATTCTCATATTCCTGTAGCACCAGGTGATGTTGAAAAAACTGCAGTCATCACTCCATTTAGTTTATTCAAGTTTCCATTTATGCCATTTGGTTTAAAAAATTCTGCCCAATCATTTCAAAGGTTCATGGATGGCATTCTCCGTAAGCAGTGCTAGTGATACAGATAAAATTTTATTCACGCCATGTGTTTTTCGTGGTATTTATTTCGTTTCGTTTTCAAATCTAATGCGATTGTGGTGGACGAGATCAATGAGACACTTGAAAGTGTCCTTGAATTCACTCCACCGCTGTACAGCAATAACATGTATGCCCTATGTGTATAAGGCATAGGCCAGAAAGTTATACATACATGCCGTCAACGTCCTCCAGTTCGGGGTACGGAGGTTCGGATCAGATAATTCCTTCGTATATTCAGAAAAAGAAAACAGAATTCCGCGGAAAAATCCTTCGGTATAAAACTCACATCGGATCGTCTATGTTGAATCGTAACTGAATCATATACAAAAAGTTGATCGATTCCAGTCAGCGATTGATCCTAGTGTTTTTAATTCGGAGATATGCGCCACCGGTTTCCCATGAAGAAAGGGCGAGCGCTCAAATTAGTCGAAAACGACATTTTACTCAATTTACTTATCTGAAAATCAAAAAAATCCAAAAAATGCAAAGGGGGTGGTAGTTCATGCATTTTTTTGGTCAAAAAAACTTTCTGTCGCGAATCGAACTGAAAATTGGGCTATGGGGGTTTTTTGGGACGGCGAATTCATTTCCGGTGCCAAATTTTCACCAGAGCGCACCATTCTTTCGTAAACTACCTTTTTCGAGCTCAAAAATGACTTCAAAAAATTGTGGAATTTTTCATTTTTCATGACGGATATTCCCATGATCAAAAATATGTTTTTCTCAATTTTTTAAAAAGATCATCCACCCCTTAAACTTCAATGATAGGCAACTCTTTAAAAATATATATATTTTTTGAAAATTTGAAAAAATTCAACAGGTTAGAAAAAGGGCCAATCTATTATTACCCCTAATAGGCTTACATAACTCAATTAAACATTGCAGATCCGTTAGTTCGAGGTTTGGAATTCCAAAATATATTTTGTGGATGTCCTTTGTACGTGTAGTAAAGGCACTGAAAATCATTGCACCACAAATCATCACATGGCCCTCTTCAAATGAGCGAAAAGTTGAATCACAAAAATTTTAAAAATGTGCTGGTATGAGAAACGTGGTTGGCGCTGTTGATGGAACTTACGTGCCTATAAAGGCTCCTAAAGAATCACCACATGCATACATCAATAGGAAGTGTCAATATGCGATCATACTTCAGGGTATGTACTCTTACTGATTCACGAGATCATGACCATTGATTTTGATCATTCCCATTAGTTTGGAAATATTACATTTTTACTTCAGATGTTTGCAGACCCCCCCCCCCACGAAATTATGTTAGAAGTGCTAAAATGAATAATACTTTTTGTTTTGTGTACATATAGGCATTTGTGACCATAAACGTAAGTTAATCGATTGCTACACTGGGTATCCGAGCGTTGTGTCAGATATTCGAATTTTTAGAAATTCGGATATTTTTAAAGATATTGAGGCAAATAAGGCCGCTTTTTTTTGACAACGAACAGCATATAATTGGGGATAAAGCATACCCATCAAATGGCTGGTGCATACCACCATTCATCCAAAGAGGCAACTTTACAGATGAACATAAACAATTTAATACAAAACATGCTAAGACTCGACATGTAATTAAAGAAAACTAAAATGTTAAAAAATACTAGATTGCAAAACCAAAATATTTTGTTTTGTTATTTGTTTATCAATGAAAAAATATTAGGTACACTTAGGTACACAGTAAAAAAAATACATTCAAAATGAAATTAATAGTAATGATTAAAATTTTTGGCTAATTTGAACTGCAATGACCCCATACAGGTGATCGAGCGAACATTTTCTTTACTGTTTGAAAGATTTCGTCGATTGAAATATCTTTATTTATGACCAGCACAAATTTTATTCCTGCTACAATTATGGCACGTTGTGTTTTACACAACATTTGCTTGGAAGACGACAAAGATTTTCTGATGACGTTGCAGGATGAAGGACAAGTCTTCTACAGAACGGTAGTGAATGATAGTTGCAATGAAGAAGAAGAAGAAGATGAAGAAATTGTTGATGATCCTGAGCCTGTCTGATCATTTTAAAATCAAGGTTTCATAAAAACATTCAAGAATTTATTTTTTATTTTTTTAAAAACAAGACATTTTTTCTTTTAAAATTTAAGAACTATTTTTACTTTCTTAAAACTATGTGATTAAAATGTAAAACCTATTTTAAGTAGGTACATACATTCATTGGTAGGTTCACAATTACATGAGAACATTTCGCATATCTTGGAATAAAAAACACTTGGGTCATTTATGACGTCATATTCGAAATCTATGACCTCAAATTAATCAGAATCTGTCATAAAAAAATGAAAAATTTGAAAATTTATTTTCAGGGCATTTTTGAACCCAAAAAAGGTTATAGTTTTTGAAAGAACGGTACGCTCTGATGAAAATCTGGCACCGGAAACGAATTCGCCGTCCCAAAAAAAAAACCCATAGCCCAATTTTCTGTTTGATTCGCGACAGAACATTTTTTTGCCCAAAAAAAATGTATGAACTACCCCCCTTTGCATTTTTTGGATTTTTTTGATTTTCAGAAAAATTGAGTAAAATGTCGTTTTCGACTAATTTGAGGCTGCCGAGTCCAAATCTGCTGTCAGATTTGAGCGTTCGCCCTTTCTTCATAGGAAACGGGCGCATATCTCGGAATTAAAAACACTAGGATCAATTTTGACGTCATATTCGAAATCGCCGACCTCGAATGAGTCCTGATTCGTCATAAGAAATCATATCAAGCCAAAAGTTATTGCGGAATATAACAAATTTATCATTTATGGTAGGAGTGGATAAAGCCGATCAGCTTACTTCATACTACAGCAGCCCGAGAAAAACGATGAGATGGCAACTCAAAGTTTTCTTTCAGCTTATGGATTTATCCCTGTGGAATGTACTTTGATTTGTATGTTTAACTGCTTATGGTTAATCTAACCTAACTTAATTTTAAATATTGAAAAACTGACAGAAATACAACATTGTGCAGAAAATGCAAAAAACAAAAATCTAGGCCGCAAAGCTAGGATTTTTAACCACTCGAGATATACTTTTCCAATCGATCAATCGAATTACCATCAAATTCTCAAAATCTCGAATCCCAACTGCACGAAACTTTCCACCAACGACAAACGGCGAGAAAGGAAAAACGAAACCAAAAACTTTTCCTCGTACTCTCCTGCGAATGTGTACGGTACCTACGCATCTCGCACCAACGACACGTAATTTACAAAAAAATTACATGCAAAATTAATCTGCGTACCATCGTCGTGAAAAAGAAAAAAAACTCCGTCCCATTCGCAATTTACGCGCAGCAGTTCGTATTTTACTCCGCTCTACACTTCTCCGCCCATTATGTATTCCTTTCCTTCACGTCGAAAAGTCTCGTTCGCTTATTTATTCGCTTATCTTTGAGAAAATTGATGAGAAAACGCGCCACTAGCGAGACGACATTTTGTCGAAGGTTTAATTTGATTTTGTTTTTTCACGCCGCAGCTCAGCTTCGTCGCCGAATACTCGCGATTTTACGGCAGCAGGTGTCACGACGATAGAGAATACTGGATGAGACCCATAGAAAAGGGGCACAGGACGGGATGGAAGACGCGGACGGGACGGTATCGACGAATACGATAAATTGTATAAGTGTATCCGTGAGTTGATATGTACCTTCCTACCTTCGCTCGTGCATTAGAGGTAGGTATAAGCGTGAAAATACCGACGAACGAACATAAAAAGAGAGAGCGGAGGAGGAGCACCTTATGCAGAGACACACTTGGTGCCTCTCTCAGATTGTTTAAATTTATCGATTCCGGTGTTTTTTCCCAGGCATTGATTAACTGTCGATTGTATGTAAATTATTGCGCTAAATTGTACGGTTTTTCACTCCGGTTCCACCCCCACCTTACCCCCAGCCATCTATTTTTATAAGGGTATTCCACGCTTCCCGACACATCTTGTGTGGAGGCGTGCGAGCAAAAAGGTGTTTAGAGAATTTGTTAAAAGCGACGTGTGTATGTCGAAGATTGATTACCAAGCACGCGTTTAGAGGGTAAACCAGAAAAAATCCAAGGGAAACACCGTCGACGATGAATACGAAGACGAACACTCGCGAGCTTTGGAAAACACGTCATTCACTCTTTGGGATACGGATGTACCGCGAACTCGTATAATTTGTGTACTCGTTCGAGCAGAATTACGAAAAAGACCAGAGTTGACAATTATTTAAATCGCATTTTTGCAAATACCCAAGCAAAAAATCGTTTGATCGAAATTTTAATGAACCTCCATCCGAGAAGAGTAAGAAAGTTTGTAGTCAACGTGAAAGGAGGAAACAAAATAGGCACCATGACAATAATAACAAACAACAAAGCATTCAAAAATTTACTGATTCTTAATAATAAACCTATTTTGGCATTTTTAAACCCAAGACTAAAACACCGGTAAATTGAAGAAATGGAAAGGACGCGCGGTGGTAATTTCTACTCACTTTTTTGGATTCTCATAAGATGTCTACCAAAATTTGATATTCAAAAATCCGGACTTTTCACAACTTTTTTTCATGTTTTTGGTAAATTAAAACTTCATCAGAATCAGGGACCAGTGCTTATCTTCAAGCAACTGAAGCCTCTAATCTAACGAAGGACAAAGTCAAAGATTACAGGAAATAACGAAAATGAAAACTTGTCCGATCTAGATCGGTTTTTGTTGAGACAAGCAGACAAAATTTCTCAGACCGAAAATGAGAAATCAAAGGATGATGAAGATGATATGAAAAATTCGATAGCCGAAATAATGAGTTATCACAACGGGGAATCCTTCAAGTCTTCTAATATTAATATTATTGAATTCTGGTTCAGTAAAAAACTTGTGTATCCGTTCTTATACCAGATTGCCAATGCGGTTATGAGCATACCTGGCACTCAAGTCAGCGTGGAAAGACTTTTCTCCGCAGCACATTTTATATTAAACCCACTGCGGACTTCGTTATCAAGTTTAACACCTGATAATATTTCACTCTTGCGGAACAATTTTGAATTGTTCAATGAAAATGAAATCTGTGACATTGTAGTAATTGATAGTTACGCGTAATCGTTGATCTTTTGTTGATGGGAATTTGAGAAATTTTTGGAATGCGACACTCATGTACGGACTCAAAAGTACCTTCTGTATGTGTTTTTTAAAGGGATGATCAATTTCCTAAATTGTTTTTTTTTTCCTATTAAGTACATATTTTTATTGTCGTTGAAACATAGTTTATTTTATGCAATGTTGGCTGAACAAAAATATGATCAATTTCCTAAATTGTTTTTTTTCCTATTAAGTACATATTTTTATTGTCGTTGAAACATAGTTTATTTTATGCAATGTTGGCTGAACAAAAATGTTTTCGTTCAATTTTTTATAATTATTTTATGTGATTTTTTCTCGTTAATTTTCCAACAAAAAGGTAAAATGTTAAGGGTTTTCAAAACGGTGTCCTTAATTTAAAACGTTTCGGTTTTCTCATGCATTAAAGTATTCACTTGTTTCATAATTCATTTTGTTTTGCATTTTTTAAAACGAAAAGATTAATTATTTTTGCCAACACTGATTTCATGGTGCCAAATTTTACTCAAATGTAGATATATTTTTGAGTCATTCTGTAACTTAAGTCTGTTCTATTTTAATTTTTATAGTGCCAAAATAACGTTACTCCTAAATAATTATGTATTATATTTCGAGTCATTTTTGAAACTTACTCTATTCTATTTTTCATGATGCCAAAATAATTCTTTTTCCCATTTATTTTTGAGAGTTTTTCTTATTTTTTTTTTTCAGTTTTTTACTTTTTTAGTTCAACTAGAATCTACATTCCAATTTCCTATTTGATAATGCAAAATGTGTGCTTAGGTGATGATTACTGATTATTAATTCTATTTTGCTAAAAAATATTACTTACATTTAGTTTTAAGTGGTGAATCAATTGAAATTTTCTTTCTGTTCCTTGATTTTTAAATTTAACTCTGTGGAGGTTCCCTAGGTTAGAGAGTTGGCAAATTGAATTGCTTTGATGAGTGTGATGGGGCGCCTTGCCCAATTGGTCAAATCATAAAAAAATTGAGCTTTCGATAAAAAGTTTTGTGGGAACATGAAAGTTCCCAAAAAGCACAAATGTGACATTTCCAACAAAAAATTGAATTAATACGCATTTTTTTTTTAATGGATCAAAAACATTGAACAAACGTACTCTTTTTTTATTACAATAGAAAATAAATTAGAAAAAATATAAAAAAATAAGATTGTAAACAGGCATCTGGAAGTTCACAAATTCAGCGAGAATCAAAATCTTGTTGGCAAAATAAAAATGCCTTTGCTCAAAGAATGAAAAAAAGAAAAATCTATGTCGCTAAGACTAGGATTTTTCAAGATTTTTCATCAAGTCTTAAAATCTCGTCGGAAATCGAACCAAAATATGACACAAAATTTATTGCTTTGATTCACGACAAGTAGCATAGAATTTTCTTTCATTTTGTAAAAAAATAAGTATTTTATCACATAATCGAATGTTGAAATCTGATGAACATAGAGAGAAATAGTGAATGAAACCTAGAATCCATAGCGTAAACGAAATAACTAAACTGAACTTGCAGATGAATTTTCATTTTTACTTTCATCACTATTTCTCTCTATGTTCATCTTCATACTCCAACATCCGATCAATTGGTAAAATACGTCTTATGTTTTCCCAAAATGGAATAAAATTCCATGCCACATCTCGTGCTTCAAAGCAAAAATGATTATTATAGTTACCCCCATTTTTTTCTGTGGTGCTGCAAGGTGTAGCAGACGCAGATAAAAAATTCATGTGTATTGATGTCGGTGGCTTCGGTCGACAGCATGATGCTCGCACCTTCAGAGCATCAAATCTTTTTCAAAAATTAGAAAACGACGAGTTCAATGCGCCGAAAGAAATGACGATTCCCGAAACAGAAATTACATTACCTACTTTCCTCAATTTGGCCAAATTTGATGTCATATTTGGGTCCGATTTCCAACAAAATTTCATGACTCGAAGAAAAATCCTCTCTTAGTGACATAGATTTTCGTTTTTTTTTTCATTTTTTGGGCAAGACATTTCTTTCACCAAGTTTTAATTTTTGATCAACTTGTGAACTGCCAGACGACCTTTTTTACTACCGTTATTATTACGATTTATTTCTTCATTAATTCTTTGAAAATATTTTCAAAAAGTGCTTTTTTTAAAATGTTTTTTACTCGTGTTGTTGAATAATTATTGAAAAAAATTTCCAATCAATGTTCCTTTGTTTTGTTGGTAATGAGGGTTTGATCTTTTACAAAACTTTCATTATCCAACATCATTTTTCTTTGAAAGCTCAAATTTTTTGTGATTCGGTCAATTGGGCAGGGTATTCTATTACACCCATTAATGCAATTTGTTCCCCAAACATGGGAACCTAGAGAACCTTACTGGTGTCTTCAATGAAACCAACAATTGTGATTTGTGAGTCATCAATGATACTAAACAAACTACAAAGTACAAACAAGTACGAAGCATACAAATTCAAATTTTAGTAATCCAGTTTATTAAATAATACATCATTTTTTTAGTAAATTTTTAAGAAAAAACACCAAAACCATTACACACTGTGAAATGGTTTTTGATATGGAAAACCCCCACAACCACCAAAACCATTTGAAAATTTGAAATGGTTTTTGATACGAAAAACCACTACCACCACAAAAAAAATACAAGTACATATGTAACCGAAACCACATTCACATCATACTGAAAAAAAAAAATGAAACTTGGAAACCAATTGGAAACAATTATAGTAGATGATTGTGAAACCAATTCAGAAACCATAACCAAAAACCATTATTTTGACCAATTGGAAACAATTATAGCAGGGCTTAAAACCATTTGGATTTTATTGGTTGTTGTGGTAGGTGGTTTTTAAAGGACTCAAAAATATTGGTTTTTGGTTATGGTTTCTGAATTGGTTTTTCAATCACAGTTTTTCTTGGTTCTGGTTTTGAAATGGTTTCAATTTTTTTTTAATATGGTGTGGATGTGGTTTTGGTTTTGTAATAATACTTTTTTTTGAGGTAGTGGTGGTTTTTGATATGAAAAACTATTTCAAATTTTCAAATGGTTTTCGTGGTTGTGGTGGTTTTGATATCAAAAAAATTTCGAATTTTCAAATAAATTTACCAAAAAACAAATTAAGGTACGAGTATTGTCTGATTTGAGACCAAAAAACAGAAAATTTTCATCACTGGTCCAGAAAAATTGGAGAAACCAAAAAGAACCATTTCATGAATTGGTTGTTATTTGTTATGGTTACATTTGAAAATTGAAATGGTTCTTGTGGTTGTGGTTTTCTCCAAAGAACAAAACTATTTGATGGTTTTGGTTTTTTCAATCCAATTTTTTTTCTAACATATTGGTTTTTTGTTGTTGTTTTTGAAATGTACAGAAAGAAGTTGAAATGGTTGTGGTAGTGGTAAAACCAATTGAAAAACAATGGCTGTGGTGGTTTTATTTGGTTTTGGTGGTTTTAAGCCCTGAATTATAGTTTATGATTGTGAAACCACTTCAGAAACCATAACCAAAAACCATTATTTTGTAGTTTTTCAAAAACCACCTACCACAACAACCAATAAAATCCAAATGGTTTCAAACCCTGCAGAAATTATACAACGACTCGATACAAAACAAACGACGCCAAGTCGGTCGTCTCAGTCAAAGTAAATTACCCAAGTTTCTGCATAAAACAAGAGACGCAAGAAGAACCGCGAATGAAAATATTTATGATACTACATAACAGCACCCCTGGGCAAATCCAGCAGCTGGACATCGACTAAGCAGACATGCTGCGTCAACACAAGTCGTGAAAATGAAAGAATAATGCGATTTGATAAAACATAGTATGTCTCGGGGTATGTTAACACGGTGTTCGCGATGATTTATACATACGAGAGGTCGCATCAGTCTCCGAAGACAAAAGCAGGGTACAGAGGAGGGATCTGAGAATACGACGCGACGTAAAATGAAAGAAAGCGATTATAGAATTTATAATGTGCGGAATTACCTTTACGTGCCAAATACACTAGAATCACTCCGGGTTGAGATTAAAAATTAAGAAAATCTGGACAAAGGCCATTACAATTTATCTTATTAATTACTCAACTAGAAATAGTTTCCAACATCGAGTCGCGATGCTACGTTCTGTATTACTCTATTCCCACAAGAGTAAAAGAGAGACAGAGACAGAGAGACCAAAAAATCCAGACAGCGAAGCAAAATACACCCATACGAAAAAAAAAAAAAGAATACCGAGTGCATTGTTACATAAGATCAAACATTACAAAAGACAAAGACATACGTTCTACGGGCATGTGTAGGTCTCTAGGTATAATATACTTCTTCAGTAGTACGTACAATACACGAATGTGTTCGTCTAAATGGGCAAATTGCTCGGACGAGATTTAATTTTAAGCGTTACACTTCGCGATGTTTTACATTGCGTAGCCATTATGCGGCGACTGCCGCCTCTAAAATGGGTAATTTATTTTAAAAGCTGCAACCGAGCAACCATTTTACGATGAGGTTTGCGTTAGTTTCAAGGAAACGCCGAGGCTGTGCAGGGAAACCGAGAGGCCATCAGTGGTACTACATGAGATTGCTGCACAGGCACGCCAGCCAATGAATAGCGTCTATCTTCATCGAAATGAACCAAGATACGAGTAGACACAACACACAGCGAGACTATCGAGTGTGCGGATAGTTTTACGATAGTGGAATATTTGTGTTCGATTATAGGGCTAAAATGTTTTTAGTGCTCGAGATTTTATGGGCAGTATTGCTACGGAGATATATACGCGTATATACGATACGCCACACTGACGTATACTATATACTTTTGCAAGAGATAAAAAGGTTCGCTTTGCAATGGCTTGCGTCTTTCTCTCCCTTCTTTTAATGTATATTAAGTTGAAGAGTTAAAATCGTAAATAAAGCGCGCCCAGAGTGGAGTCGACTTTTCGTAATACAAGACAACGTTTAATCGACTTGGAAAACGCGTATTAGCTGCACCTCGATACCAATTCAAAAATAAGTCGTCCCTTGGGCACCCCTTCCCCAATTAAAGAAATCAAAGAAATGAAAACAATCCAATTACCCTAAAAATTTCTCACAACCCGCTTTTCAAAATAAAGCTTATTCCTCAACCTTCCAACGATGTTGTTGATGTTTGCATAAAGCTTCCTTTCAAACTTTGAGGAACTTCGTTTGGGAGAAGGACGAGGGGGTTCTTTCCAACTAAGTAAAAGGGTAATTCATAGCAAAATTCTGACGACTACCAAAGTTTTATTGGTCAATTTTTTCCTTTTTTGAAAGGGGAAGGAGGGAGGTTTCGCCTTTCGTTTATGCTTCGTGGTCGTTCTTGAATTTTTTTCTTCAAACGTCTATTTATTTCGACGTTGTTCAATTCTTGGTTGATCATTGAAATAAAGTTGATCAACTCTACCCTAAAGTGGAATCATTCAAAAAATCGCGAATTACTCAAAATGAAAGGACAGATTTGAAAAAATCAATAACACTTGTGATAAAAATCAAAAAATTGAATGATTGAGAAAATTGCTTTTTACAAAGAAAAAAAATGCAATGTTTGTCAATTTTTATCAAACAAAAAAATGAAATAAAACAGAACAGTACAAAACAAAACTATAATTCCGAACATGAACTACAAATATGAAACGAATTAATTCGACTTTCGATTAATATCGATTATCGATCACAGCCGATTTTTAGCATTTCTGATCCGGAAGTCTTTTGATGAGGGTCAAAATTGATCTCTCTGAACTCGAATAAGTGCAAGGAAAATTGATGGGATGTAATTGATGAAAGCAATCTCCCCAATCTGTCAATGGTGAAATCAATCCTTGACTCGAATTTGGTCGAAAATGATCTACAATGCTACGTCTCATCCTTAAAATAGAATAAAAAATTTTTTCCTCGACCCCTCACCCCTCTAAAAAATCCCATATAACATGGGTAATTCTAATTCATGAAATACGAGGATGCATGATTCAAGAATAGGTGAGGATGGAGAGCGGTCCATTTCTAGAATAAATTCTTCAAACAGTCAAAATACTCAATCTTATTCCTAATAAAATTTCGAGCTTTTTCGTAAATGTTATTTCTCAAGATTTTCATTTCTTGAGATTTTACAAATTAAGAAACACAGAGTGTTCGAAGTTGTCACTAGATTTAAACGAGATGGATGCACTTATCCCATGGGAAACGCGCGGTGGTAATCGACACGAACCATAATCAGTTAAATCGTTTATAAGAAAATTGAAAACTAAGGAATCTCACTATGGAAGATCTAAAAGTGTTCGTCAATATTTATTGTCAGAATTGTGTGTAGCTAAATCATCAAGAATGTATAACGATAGTGTCAATCCTGAACTGCAAGTGAAAGAATCTCATTTTCGTTCTATTTTCAATACCTGTTTCAAAATTTCGTTTTCTGCACCAGCCGCGTTGATGAATGCAACTACTGTTTAGAAATGAACGAACGAATTGCGCAATGGCAAAGGATGATGAAGAAAAAGAAACTTTGTCTGCTCAGAAAACTGCTCAGCGTAGGTACTTTCAACAATTTTCTCGCGAATGTACATACGAAGTTGTAGCCTCCAAAGTCAGTTTGAAAAGTGAGGACAAAAGACAAAAGTTTTTCAACGCCAAAACAAAAACAATGTTTTCCTCCACTAAGTACTTGGTCCAGAGTGCTGATTTTTGGACAAGTTGCGCAATTTATAATTCCCTTCGGTGACCGGAAAATTCATCCTGTGAAAATTAATACTGCCGAAAATTCATATTGGGGAAAATTAATATCGCGAAATTCATCGTGTGAAAATTAATATTGCCGAAAATTCATATTGGGGAAAATTAATATCGCGAAATTCATCGTGTGAAAATTAATATTGCGGAAAATTCATAGTGGAGAAAATTAATATTGCGAAATTCATATTGTACAAAACTTGAGCATTTATTACAAATGTCACAAAAATCAATCAATTGAGATCATACCCAAATTGTACTAAGTACCATGAATTTCTTATCAATATTTTTTTGGACTTAGTGCATTTTGGAAACATATGCTTCAATTCCATAATTTCAATGGATAACGCTGAGCTCTTTTTCGCTGGAATGAGATCCTACCTATCAGCTACAAAACTACATGTTAGCGTAGATATTCACTTCATTTACCTACGAGTAGAATATAAATGCTACGAATGTGTCTTAACACCTGGGTACCTAGGCATTAATTTCGCGATATTAATTTTCCCCACATTCCCCACTATGAATTTTCGGCAATATTAATTTTCACACGATGAATTTCGCGATATTAATTTTCCCCAATATGAATTTTAGGCAATATCAATTTTCACAGGATGAATTTCGCAGGATGAATTTTCGTAGAACCGTCGCCTTCCAATCGACTTCTCTTCTAACGATTGCACCCCTTCGTGGTCTATGGCAATTGAATTCATATCAGTAAAGGTTCATGCATCAAATCAAACAATGGAACGCGCAAATTCAGATTTCAATTTGTTTGAAACCTCAAACTCCGTTTACATATCTCATCCCTTCTTTCATTAATCCAAAATCTACATATCTCATTAAACACCTGTTTCAGCACAACTGAACACAGAAGTGGACGAACGTAAAGTCCAGAACAAGTATCATAGCAAACCCTCTTACTTCTATCCCTCTATCGTCGTCGTCGTCGTGGTTCCTTGTCCTTTACAGGACATTGGAAATCGCATTTTTGTGGTACCCTAACAGGGCGAGGCGAATGCCTATTTCCACTGCGATTATTCTGGGGAATCGACGTTGTTTCGAGCTTCCACTAGTAGTTTCCCGTTGCTTTCTAGTGACATCTACACAAGCACCTTGGAGCTAGCCGGGTAGTTTAGAGACCCTGAGCTCCTCAGTGTTGACCTCTATAGACGCTCGAACCAGTTTCAGCTTTTTGATTCTGCTAACAGATGGCGTGCATTATCTGTTAGCTCGGCTAAACTGGTAGTCCCCCGGTACTTGGCGTGTAATGTTGATAATTGCACGAAAGATTTTTAATTACACGCACAAGCTTGCCTCTGTAGCTGGGTTTGAACCGGGTACCTCGTGAACGGAGGTCCGCGGCTCTACCTACTACGCCACCGAGGGACTCATCCCTCTATATACTCCTGCAAAACATTCATAAAACCACACACCATCTCCTCATAATATACCTAACCGCTGTTTTCTAGTACACGTATTTTCGTATTTGAACCAGGGCAAAAAACCGCTGATAATTACGTTCACCTCGACGTAGAAAATTTTTAACAAGTACTTTGTAATTTTTCCTTCGTATAGTTCGTACATAACGATGATGAGAAAAACACAAGAGATTGGCTAAGGGGGTGAATGACGATGACGGCCGCAAATAACTCTTCGGCAACGGTTTAACAAGCTTTTGATGTTTTTCTTACGCTCTATATACAAACGAAACCGGGGAATTACGATGTTTTTTATTAAAAATTTATAAATAAGTTTACGCGAAAAGTTTCATTTTCGCGATTTTACTAGCGTCGTTATTGTCGTTAAAGAAAGAAAAAAAAATGAAAAAAGAAACATACACCGAGGAAGAGAGGCAAACGAAGGGTAAGAAAACAGCCCCTAAAAACAAGCAACAACGTCGAGGTAGACTAAAGTGGAGAACAAAAAAAAAAAAACATCACAACGTTATCTAATCCGAAGCGAAAATAGTTTTTTTCCCTTCCCGTTCAGCTTCGGTAACTAATCTGATTTTTATATTTTCCTCAATGACATCGTAAAATGTACCACTAACATGAACATAGCCTCATTCGAACCACAATATGCGGTATACTCGAGACCAGGCGTAGGTACTTTCGTAAATTTCTATGCAATATTTAATGGCTGAAAAGCGACACGATGTCGAGGTTGATGGGCAATTTCTCGTCCTCAATGCCAACAGAATTGATAAGTCGTATGGCATTTTAACGATCCGTCGATGTACGAGGATATTCACTATTCAGGCACTCGAAATTCAAATTCGTGTTTTTAGTAAAGCTCGTAAATGGGTCAGTAAAAATGAACCCCTAAATTTTCAACAATTTCTTCATCCTTCAACGTTACGGTTTCCTGCATCGATCAAAAATGTACAACCTCTTCTCTTTCGATTGAAAAAAGTATACCATTGAAAAAGAAAAAAACAATGATTATGGTAAACCGAAGCTTTTCCCTAATACTGTAAAAAATGAATAGAATCAACCTGAAAAAAACACACAAAGCTTCTCCATCGTTTTACAATTCATAAAAGCTCATTACAACCATCAGCCTTCATTTCCACCCACGCAATCAAACCATCCATGGAAACACAAAGTAATACTTAATCGCGTTCCGAACAAGACGACCGACGAAATAAAAAAAAATATGAAAGAAACGAGCGAGCGAAGGAAAGAGACGATGAAAAATAACCTTCCATTATTAATGCGTCTGTGTTTGCGTACAAGATTAGTTAAATAAAAACAAAACATTATCGAAATAATTGGCGGAAAAATTTACCGTACGAACGCACCGTATAAACACAAACGACCAATAGTCGAGCTTCAAAGTAGACGGCCGGAAGGGAGTACAGAGAGATTTTACATTTGGAAAAAATCCAACATTTGTCGTTACGTTTAATTGGCGTTGAAAAAAACAAAAGCGTATTGTAAAAGTACGAGTACCTACGCTATTAATTAGCGAAAGTTTCAATAGCGAGAAAAAAATTACCCTGATACGAGAGCTGCATACAGAGCAACATTTATATACCGAGATGTGGCTGACAAGGTACATGGCGTGTCATTTTGCATACGGTAAATAAAGCGCAGCCTTAGTTAATTCGTTTAGTCAGTCTTGACATAAGTAATTCGTAACAAAAGGTATGCGCGTTTGAAAAGATCGTATACAAAAGAAAATTATATTACAATACACGACATCGTCCCAGATCAGGTCGCACATTTGGCCAAATTTTGGCACTAAATGTCAGCGCAACAGTCGACGCTGCTCATCTTGCGCTCGTGTTTTAATTTAGGTCGAGAATTGGAAACATGATATATAACAAGTACAATACAACAAAGATCACCGATAGAATTGAAAAACTACAAACGATGATCATCGAGGAAGTTCCCGACTAAAGGTAACGACATTTCGTCCGATCTCAGGTAGCTTTCGTATTCGGTACAAAAAGTTGGCTCGAGGACGATTTTTTTTTGGTCGGTCACGGCGCGTCGAGTCCGTTCAACGTGTTAAAATTTTCGACTCCGAATTAATTTCCTGTTTAGATAGCGTATAAAAGCTATTTAACTTTTCTGCCTCTCAAAGTGTAGCTTACACGATGTGGTAGCAGCTGATTCGGTCATGGCGGCTTCTGCGCCAGGAGCAGCGAAACGTGAAGAGTAATGACGAAAATGTCTTTCTGGAGCACGTATTCTTATGCGGATATTTTTTCAGCTAGTAAGGAAGTGTGGAGAGATTGATAAGAACGATAAATAGGAATTCTGAAACAGCATTTTACGTCAGTGTCATTGGTCAACGAGATGTCATCAGTTGACACGATAGCCACTGGAACTACAAGATGAACTCCAGGTTATAGCGACAAGGGCAATCAGTAAATTTTGCGTGAAAAGTCACTCCAGAAATTTTCTATACAGGCGCTGATTGCTGTTCCCCGTTGTGATTTTTCGACTTTTATTAAAGAATTCATATTATACATCATTTTGTTTGAATTTGATTTTCTGACAATTTCATTGGTCGCAGTCTGATCATCATTTGTGATATCTGCAGCTGGTTCGATTTGGCGCTTTTTTTGAAACGAGGTAAGATGACATCAAATTCGAAATAAAAGGTTGTGGGAAGGAGTAGAGGGAAAACAATTATTTTAACTACGCAAAGTAAGAACAATACATATCAACTCTTGAATATTTTCAGAGTTGATTTTTTTTTAATTATAATTATTTTCATTAAATAAAGTTTTTGAAGAAACTCTTATTTTTTCATCAATCAATTAAGTGTATCAATAATATTATTATATATATATATAATTATTGTAAGCTTATGAAATGTAACCTATCTGAGGTGTTTTGTGGTTGTAATTATTTAATTAGTTATTTTTAATTCTTCGTATACTCGAAGGAACAGAAACCAGAGCAGCTCATATCAACGATCCGATCAAAGAAGCTGCTTTGGAATGTAAAACAAGAAGAATTGCATTGCTCAACAGTCAAAACAATAAGCAGCAGAACAACCAAGAATTAAGGTTCAACAAGTGAACCAATACAAAAAAGAAATCATTAAAAACATAAGTAAAATGAATGAAAATGAAAAACAAGAATAAGTATTTCACTTAAACACAAGATGCCAGTGAATAAAAATCTCCTTAAAAATAAGTAGGTACCTATCACCTACCTAAATGGTCGCAAGTCATGAAAAATAAGACGAAATTTTGTTTTGTTTATTCATTTTGAATTTTTGATGGATAACAAAAACGATAAAATGCAATTACTGACGTCAGGTCACTGACGATCGTTTTATACTGTTGCTCCGGGCAGTGGTAGCATTGATATTTTGAAACCGAGCACTGTTTTGTTAAGGACTCGTGTTTTCAAATAGACGTATTTTTTCGAGCAGTTGGTAAATGTCGATTCTAGGGATCTATTACCCTAAGAAATTAAGTTCATTGATGTTGAACAATATCCGAGAGTTTTTCGTATTATTAAGGCGTTTCGATTTGAGACTCATTTCACATGTGCACATTTGCTACTATAGGTAGGTACTCTTTGCAGAATGGTGTAAGACCAGTGTGTATCGGTGTACAGTGTACACCAGTGCTGTTGTATGTATTTACACTTTTACGGCGTAACAAATTCTTATCATTTTCAAATTTATAAATTATCTAATAAATTTTTTCAAGTCTTGAAATGTCAAGATTCAAAGGTGATATCCATCTGCATATGCAGATTATTCGACGATTAAGTGATAAAGAAGACGGTATGAATTTTGTATTTCTGTGCAATTTTATTCATTTCAATTTTACTAATCTTAAACCATTACAGATGAGATTCGAATGCTTCTGCTTTCGATACTTATACTGTTCTACTTATGAAACCTAAAAGAGAATTAACCCGTGTCAAGAATTTTATGGAGGTGATTAATAATTATGATGAACTTATCCATGCTAAAAATTGTCAATTAATAAAAAGAATCTGGAAAAATAATACACTTCACACAAACGAGTCGTCAGTGAATTGCTACTTTAGCCTAGTGTTACTGAACGAAATTTCAGTGTATGTACACCATTTATATGTACTCTCCTCCAGAGTAGGTGTAGAGAGAGAATGAAGATATATTTTTAGTAATCGCAACTGAAAAAATGTGCATAGATTCCACCCATGGTACCACAGAATACGACACTTATCTCACAACAATTGTCGTAGTTGATGAATTCGGAAATGGTTTCCCTGTGTAAACATTTGCTTTTCCAAAAAAAAAGGACACAAATGCGTGGATCACATTTTTTTTCAAAGTGAAGAAAGGATTTGGAACAATCCAGCCAAAAATGTTCATGACAGACGATGACCCTGCATTTTACAATGAACTCAGGTAATACAAAGTTGGGTTTCTTTTTTCACGCGCTCAGAAAATCCAATTTTTGAAAAAGTCTCATTTATTCTTCTCCAGGGCTACGTTCGCAATCTAGAGAAGGGTGACCTTTACGAGTGGTATGTTATTCAGCGTCTCCCTTGTTAGGATTTTCTGAATAAAATGTGAAAAAACTGTCCAAAATGACGGAGATATGAAAGAAATGCGAAAATCTTTCATACATTCTGCTCACTCCACTAATACAGAGAAGCATTTCCAGACAAAAAAATTGGTGCAACACAGAAAATCACAACATAAACTTCACAGTTTCGCATTGATTTCTATATTTTCTAGCACACGAAAGCGAGATTTTTCGATGAAAAAAAATCATGAAATCACTTACTCATTTTCATGCGGAGGTACATTTATAATATTCTATTAATTTACAGCATCAACTTCAACTCACCTGAAAATGAAAAAGTACATTTGAATTAGTCATTTAAATTAAATTTTTTTTTTCACTCCTGGGAATTCATCGAAATAATTCGGTAAAAAATGTCCTTCGATGAAACAGTAAAAAGAAATGCGTTACTAAGTACAATATTTTCGAATTGGGTGTGAAAATTCCCATACAAGGGTTTAATGAATATTATTGTTAAAAAGTACATTACTCTGAGGAAACATCCTTCATACTTTTACTTATACTGATCAACAGGATTAGAAATTCTGTACCACTTTCGCTCCCACATTCGCGATTTTATGAGAAAGGGATCACCAAATTACGACTTCTCATAATTTTTATGGCTCATTTTACAATTAAAGCTTCATTCATTTGAAAAGATCAACTCTGGATTTTTTTTCAGTAGATTGAAACACCCCGATAAACATATTTTTCGCGATAATTTGATTCGAATTCTTTAAATTCATACCGGGTGATCGAAAAGTTGCGGGTCTCCTAAACTTTCTGTTGTGTGAAGTCAGGTTGGCGACTTTAAATGCATCAGAAAACAAACAGATTACGTGTTACTAAACATATCTTCGTCACAGAATGCTGGAAGACCAGAAATTTTCATTCACTCGGTATTTTTTCACTTATTTTAACGATGTTTGAGAAATCCAACAAAAAGAAAGCGAATTTGTACAATTTCATCGGAATCATCGAAAAAAGTATGATAATTAATTATTCATTATGTATTTCAGCCTGCTGAACACGAATTCAACGCCAAATTTCTTTGTAATGAAACTTTTAATGATTGAAATGTCATAATATTGATAAGAAATAACAAAAGTTGATGGACTACCTCTCATACAATCGCCACAATAGGGTTGAAAAGAGGTTCGAATTTCTCATTCGAGAACCCCAGATCTATGTATCTCCAGTAAAATTTAAAAGAAAATAGAGAAGCAGATGCACAAACAAAACCAATTAAGCAATGATCACAAAAATCAGACACAGGCACAGGGTGGCATCGAAGCAAACTGCATACAATCCACTATCGTCAATTCATCATCATCATTATCATCTTTCCAACTGAAGAAAACCTCTACCTCTTTAGAATAAACTAAACATAGTGGTACGATAAAATCCGTCATATTGGCTTTTATGAGATAGCCAACGTGGCAGTCGCATAGTATTCGTATATTACTCGATGAAATTTGCGAACCCGTTAAAGTCGCGTTATTAAAGAAAAGGGACAAGCTTTGAAATTTCTTCCCTCATTATAATGTGACGACAAAATTCTTCGCCGCCGCGTTAAAGGGTTCAAAATATACCACGTGTATTGAACGCGCTGGCAGCGGCGGATTCGATGCTGTTTGCTCGTAAAACGGCAGGGGATCTACCCGTCCCTGTTCCAACGAACGTCTATTTTCGCTTCGATGTAATATACATACAAATACCTACTAAATAATAATATCTTTAGCAGAATATGAACCGGTCTCGTATCTTTTCTTTAAACTGCGAAAATTAATCTTTCTCACGATGCACCATAGCGAAGGCGATATAAAAGGAGCATTCTTGGATGCATAGCTCAAGAAGGTATGTAGCTACATAGCCTATAATAATCTTTGAAATTTATTAATGGGTGAATATGAACAACAGGATGCTTCTGCCTTTCTACCTACAGCTATTTCAAAAGTATTAATTGTAACAAATTCGAAATCTAGAACAATGGGATTTGAGCAAAAAACGTTTTCTTTTCAAAGAAAAACTCTCGTTGCATTCTTTAGCATTCAGGGAAAAATTTTCGTAATATTCCTTTGTAGGCGAAATACACCCAGTGACATCTCCATAGAAATTTCTTCAGAATCAGGTCAAAATCCACAGTAAGCAGTGTTCACATTTCAATCGACATCAAATCTTCCCTCACAAAAAAACCAATAATCTATGAAAAACAACCACATCGAGTAAACCCTCAATCCATACACGTTTTCCCTGCAAATCCTTGCCATTAGCGACCTAAAATTTCACACAGGCGTCCAAAAACCAACACCGTCACGTCAAATCATATCACATCACGTCACGTCGCAAAAGATCGCAGCCAGCATTACTTTTCGTACCTATCAGGCGTATGCCGGACTGGGACCACAAATACCAACGCGCCGGCTGCGGCTGCCACCGATAAAATTTAAATTAATATTAAAGGTAGAGGATTACACTTTCTGCTCGATTCGTTTCGACTTTAATTAAACGACCAACTGTTGGCCTGTTGGCCGAATAAAAATGAATAGATTTCAAAAAGGCGAATTATGATTTATTGAAATGAAGTATACCATATTTTCCGGCATCATAACCGCTCCGTACTGATATTCGCCTCCACTCTCTCGCCTCGTCGCTCCTTTACCAGCTCATCGTTCGAAACCATCTCGAGCATAAACTCGATGCGAAAAATATTGACAATCCCACGTCACGTGTATACGTTTTAGGGTTACGGGCGAAGAGAAGGGTTTGATGGCGAAATTTATTACCGTATTTTGCAATATAAAGCACTGCTGTATGTAATAGCTAAACTCCCTCCAACCCTGATTGTCGCTCGTTAGTTTACTTCCATACTCTATACACGATGTAATATGCTTTCTTTCCTCTTTAATCTCTTCGTAATAAACTTCTTATCAACTAATGATGCTGTAAGATACGTTTTGCTTGGAAAACCAAGTAAAATATCGAGTCTAATATTTTGAAATACACCTCGACGAATAAAGATACCACAAGGGGGTACCTTTAACTGTCTCACAAAAATACTTCCAACTAAAAATGTCAAGTTAGTAATTTGTACTTTGACGGGAATTGTAAGTAGAGAGTGCCAGTTTAAAATGAGAATCAAAATGATCAATGCAATTTTCGTTTTTTCTAGATGGAGAATAAAAAACAAAAAAAAACATTAATTCCAGATCGAGATTTTGTCTACCTTTGGATCATTACAATTGTCACTGCTCAATAGGTTGAGTGGGTCGAAAATGATAAAAATTAGGTTTCACAACTTCCAATACACCGGAAACGTTTCCTCTTAAGGAACAATTTATTGATATAAAAAAATGTTTCCCGATTCTGCAGAGCCTTCATTTTTTCATAAAATGACAAATTGATTGTTTTTTTTTTCAGTTGAATTTCATTGAAAAATACCTAATTAATAATTTTTGATTCATGATTTGAACTAAAATTTATCCTTTTTTGAAAAATAATCGGTTAAAGAGTTGGTTTTCCGATTTTCACACTTCAAAAAGTTTTAATTATTTGTAAAAAAAAATCAAAAACTAAGCATCCTAGAAAAAACGAATGACATAAAGACGATAGAAAATTCAATTCTCTACAATTTTCCTCGCATCAATTTTCCGTAGAATGCTTAGTTGCGCTTCCAGATCGACTTTTAGGAAACTCAGTTTGCAAATTTTCAAAAATCATTTCAAAAATGTGCAAACTAAGTTTTATAAAAGTCGATCTGGAGGCGGAATGAAGCATTCTACGGAAAAATTATGTCATTAGTTTTTTTCTAAGATGCTTAGATTTTGGTTTTTTTTTTTTGTGCAAAAAACTAAAACTGTTTAAAATGTGAAAATCGGAATAACTTTTTGGTCGCCTTGTATAAAAATTGAAAAAAAAAACGGTCACTTTGGTCATCCTCACTCTTGGGGCCCCAAAGTGCCCCATTTACTACTACCATGGTACTCCAAAAAGTCAAAAATAAATACAAAGAAAGCCAAAGCTGTATCTGCGTTCTCATTTCTGATAGAAGATTCTGACCAAAACATTGATTCTACTTCTGGACATGACAATGACGATCAAGCTAGGGCCTACTCATGTGGTTGTGCACCATGATGAATCTGATTTCTCGGAATATTTTTCGTCAAGTGAAGATTCGTCTGACGAAGATTTGTTAGGCAATGATTTTTCGGATAGCGGTTATTTACCTGGCAAAAAAAATCAGAAATATGAACAATTTGTACTTTTACAAAATAGGTTCATTGAAAACAAAAAGCCGACTATTTTTATGTACTTTTCGTGTCAAATTGTTTCGTGATTTTTCAAAATCGACTGTTTTTAAATTTTTTTATAATTCAAAGTTGATTATTTACTTTTTTTTCTTTTTTTTTTTTTTTGGAATTAGTTTTAGTGTAGACCAAAGTCAACTGTTTCAACAATATTTCTAATTTCCTTTCAAGCAGGAAATGAACTGTTGAAAGTTCTGAGAAAAATTCCTGGAGATCAGTTCACAAAACCCATGAGATTTCAGGACTCTGCTGTCATCTACAACAAATAGGCTCTCAGTATATTTGTACCATCAGGTTTCAGAATGCCTAAGTTCTTGAATATTTACCAAATATCAAATACAGTTGTATTAATTGACTAATAATCGAATAATTTTACAGAATTCTTCGGTTATTCAACAATACGTATTTTTCAACGGTTTGGCTAAAAAAAAGCATACCTACTTGAATATCCGAATAATGTGTAAAATGATTCGAATATTAACCGAATACATTTTATATTTGATATTTGACTACCGAACACAAACGGCATTTCATCGTAATCGCATTAACGATCTCAAAAAGGAAATGAAGATTGTGATCGCTTTTAAAATTATGATCAAATTTTCTTTTTTGAGATCGTTAACACGATTACAATAATTGCTTTAGCACTCATTTGTTTAAATTTTTTATTTTCTATATGTGTTCATTGTGTTCATGTGTATTCTTGTGTATGTGAGTGTAGTAGTATACAATTTTTCATTTTTATTTCAATCGTTTTTAAAATGAAAAAATAAATCGATTTCTTCATGTTAAAAGCGATGAAAAATAAAGAAAAAACGTATCCAGATATTTCTACACAGCAGACTGTGTATTTTTCAAATACAAATATTATCATGAAATTATTTTATTTTATTGTTCCACTACGAAGACTCAATTTCAAACTTTAATATTTGGGGCTAAATGCACTACAATCCAGAAGTTTGTTTTTCTTTTTCAATAATAATTGAAGACGTGTTTGAGACGAAAAATCACGACGAATTACGAGAAAAATTTGTATTCCTGCACGCGTTCAGTGGCCGTGACAATACCTCAACTTTACCAAACATAGGTAAAATAAAGTGTTTCAACCTATTGAAAATAAAAAAAACTTCTGGAAATAATCACCATACTCAACAACAAGAACTCGTCGTTTATCTCGAAAGTGAGGACGAAGTAGAGGAGAGTGTGCCAAAGTCGTCATTGCCTGGTGAAAATACGTTAAAAAATAGGTTAAAGAATGAGGATCAGGAGCTTAGAAGGTCACAACGTGGGAGAATGAAACCTGATTGGTATGGTGAACCCATGGCCTATTTCGTAGAGGTAGGGGCACTCCAGACCTATCCAGAGGCTGCGGGTGATGTAAATTCTGAAAAATGGCAAGAGCCCATGGAGCGAGAGTTAGAGAATATTGAGAAAAATAATACCTTGGTTATTAGTTGAGTGTAGGTAGATAAAGTCTAGAGCCAACCTCATGGACTACCACACATACACCACTGGCAACATTTTTCGCCTTCGAATTCCCCGAGCAGCATTCTACTAATGCCGCGGTACGCCAGTGGCAATATTCCGCTTCGGTAGTCGGTACCCGTGAGATTTTCAACCAATTTTCACATTTTCTAGATAAAATTTTTCTACGAACGAAGTCATTCAACTGCCATGGTAAGTACAAGGCGAGGTTGGTGGTACGAGGATCACTAGCAAAGTAAGGTTGCCACCCCTGGCGTTTGCGTAATAATCATGTTAGACAAAATCTGATTGAACCATTTTATTCTTCAGACTTTCCTGAACATTTTCGTATAATAACCATTAAAGTTTTAAGCACTTGGTGCTCCTCAAAATTAGGTTTGGAACCGATGTCTTGAAAAAAAATCACCGTTCAACTTTTTAAAGATAGTTTTCGTATTTTTCACTGGATCATCTCGTTTCAAGGTCAGGCCTGCATGATGGATGGAGAATAATGGTACAACTAATTTTTTTGACCAGCTCAGTGGCCAATTTTGGGGTGTGGGGGCATGCGTTGTCGTGCGGTGGATTCCTTCGGAAAGTTTCCCTGGGCGATGGTTTTTCTCGGGGCTTTTGGCAGGTTTTCAAGGGTTTACGATCATTAATGGTGAAAACTATCGAAAACCTTTTGAAAACCTGCCAAAAGCCCCGAAAAACCATCGCCCAGAGAAACTTTCCGAAGGAATCCACCTTCTGCAGGACAACACACGCCCCCACACCCCAAAATTGACAACTGAGCTGGTCAAAAAATTTAGTTGGACCATTATTCCCCATCCATCATGCAGGCTCGACCTTGCACCAAGTGATTATGCACTTTTTCCAGTTTTGAAACAAGATTATCCGGTGAAAAACACGAAAACGATGAAGAGTTGAAACGACACATCATGCAAATTTTGAAAAAGTTGGACGGTGATTTTTTTCAAGACATCGGTTTCAAACCTAATTTTGAGGAGCACCAAGTGCTTTAAATTCTACTACATAATATTTTTTATTTCTAAAAATGGTAAAAAATACCATTCCGAATCGTAATATCTGTTAGTTACAATGAAATATGGTAAAAAGTACCATTTTTGTGTTAAAAATTAACACAATTATTGTAAAATTTACCACTCAAATGGTAAAAAATACAATTCCTTTTTTTCCGCGATGTACTCACCAGTGTACTTGTACTTGCTCGAATAAACGGATGGGAAATTGAGCAATAACAGAAGTAGAGAGCAAGATTTTGTTGAATTCTCTACTAGTTGATCATACTGCCTCAAGAGTTCTTAAAGGGGTGACTGAAATTTCTAAAATTGACATGGAAGAAGGTAGCTACGAAATTATGTATAAATGGGGTGTGGATGGTACATCAGATTAGTCTAGGTACAAGCAAGTTTTCAAGCTGGAAGAACGAGCGATCGTGATCCTAATTGGCCATACGGAAACTGGCTACGTGTACATTTGGGTAAAAGATGGCAAAGTTGTTTTACCGACTTTTTGTTGATGATTTTTCTAGCCACACATGATTGTATTGAATTTAATGAGTATGCGAAATCGAAGTTGTGCTCTAAATTCTCGATGAAGATCGGTAGGAGTCATTCAGATTTTTTAGGCGAATCCTTTTTCTCAGATACTATTCGTATACCTACCTGTATGTCATGATGACAGCTTTTTTGGCAGTTGCCTAATCCTAGACCAGAACCCAATCTCGAGAAGTAGTATATTCGCAAAGATATGAACCAAGAAGTAAGTAATCATTCATTTTAAAACACCCAACTATCCGGCACAAATCCTAAGAATTTCGGAAACAAACATCAAAGAAGCACAGAACGTTGAAAAAATTCCACACGAAAAGGAAACCTTACAAAATCACTCGAGCATCGCTCATGAAAAGAATACCGTCACGTCGTCATCTCTTCATACACATCCCAAGTCAAAACATCTGGTATAAGGCCGACACAAACGGGTACAAAAGTCGTCAGAGATGAAAAAATTGAGCGAGTAAACTTTCCTTCGAGTAAGTATAAAAAGAGAAGAAACTTATTTCCATAGAAAATATGTTGGTCGCGTTACGAGTTAATATTTCTCTTCGAGAAATGAGAAGAGAACCGAAAAGACGAGTCGTACAGGCACATGCGAAAAGAGTACAGTATACACGCTCCGCTCCAAGTTTAATCGGATACTCCTAACGTTGTAATATAGTTTCGAATGAAAATAGTTAACAAACAAAAACGCTTTTTCGGCGGGTACGACGAAACTTTCCTCTTTCTATACTCCAACAACACACTATACATAGTACACATAAAATAGATGACGGCACGACAACGCGTCGCGCCGCGCCGCGCCACGTCGTCGTTTTGGGAGCACAGGATGACGAGCAGGAGGAGAAGGTTAAAGCAGCAGGAATTGGGGTTTTTGTAAAGAGAAAGCAACACGTGTCATTTGCCGTCGTGTAAAAGCGCGCCAAAGCTTTTTTCCCTCTTGTACCCTTTAAATGGATACGTTCACACTGACGTACCGCACAACATCTCTTTCTTCGAAATACCTTCATCACCCGCTCATATCACGAATGAGAAAGAATAGATACCGTACAAGTGGCTCTGGTACTTGGAGGATTTCATCAGATAACGACGTCGTCGTCGTCGCAGATACTCTCACCTTCGAGTAGTCGACGAAACAGTAAAGACGACGCAGCAGGCGACACCTCCTCCGAATCCGAAGAGATTCCGCTACACTGGCAAGTTTACCGTAACGAATTTAAAGCCCGTTTAATGTAAATTCATCGCGTAATTATAATTTGCATTCGAGCTTTAAGCCGGTTTTATGTAAATCGCGTAATTATAATTTACGCCGCTTCAGGCCGAACAGAGAGAGTTTCATGTACCGGAAATGAAGTGCTTTTTTTCCTCACCTATCGCACCGAAAGCTCAGCTACACTATGTTACGACCAGGCCCTTTCCTCACACCCCGCTCTCCTCCCTTCTACACCCATATACTGGAGATCTGCAGGTACACGGCAATATAATTTTTATTCCATTCGAAATAGCGTGTACTACTCCAGTTGGGAGTAATTTATACACGACAGATGGAGCAAAAGGAGGAGCATGGGACAAGCGTATAAATACTTACCAGTACACTAAGTAAGTTGAGCACTAAAACGACGAGAATTGCAAGCTTTACAAAGCGATCCGGGATCCGTCTCACTTTGTGCGAACGAACGAAGGGGGGCGGCGGCGATCGAAAATTTGATATTATGTTTAAACATCTCTCGTCTGCAAAATCGTTCAACCGTGAACAATGGAATTACATTGTGAAATGGTAATTTGAAAACGTTATACCGCGATATTATACCTACCCACTGCACAGCTATTGCTATATACGCCAAGTATCTACGTACCTACATAAAAGCAGAGCACAAGTAATATCTTTACAGTAGGTAAGTATGTAAGGTGTGTATTGTAAAGAGCACTCCTCCCTGCTGTACTCAATGCAAAAAGCCCATTTCGCGACAACGTGCAAAGTACGAATAGTTACGTTTGTTATTTCTCTTATCGTGGTTAAATTGCCGTGATTTTGATTTTGTATTGTCGACGACAAGAGTAGGTACACTATACCTTTATGTTCATCTCCGAGTAGTATTTTTACTTTTAATAGAACACAATCATACGAGTACTCGATGTAACTTCCTATACTACTACATTGCTCAACATTTGCACGTATATTCATTATTCAAGAATGTAAACGAAATGAAACAGAACGTGAGATTATACTGTGTCAAACATCGAGAATAAACAGTTTTTTTTTCCAATAGGTACCTGAAGTAAATATATTTTTAAAATTTTTCTTTTTATTGAATCTAAAATGAAGAAACGCTTCCTTTTGATAATATTATTATCCAAAAAACCTCCGATTTAAATACCAACTGGAAAACCCACGAAAATAACGAGATACACAAGTCGAATAAATCCAAACCACTGTGTCCTTATACCACGCTTCAGAGATGCAATTATGGAAAAAAAAATACATTATGTATTATTAGCTACCGCCGCCGAAGCGAAGATTTCTCAGGCACATGAATCCGATAAAATTGCCGAGAAAGTTGTTGAGAACCCTCTCGTAACTACCGCCAACGATCGTGTCGAGAATCCAATAATTCCAGCTCCATTAGCTGATGTTCATGATTCCGTTGTTCAAACCACCGCTGCTGAAGTTCCGGCTCCGATAAAACCTCCTCCTTCTTATATCACGATGAGGTTTCCAATATTAAATTACGGCGAAATAGACGGTTTGCAGCAGTTCAGCGATATTCTGATCGACGACGAAAAAATTCCGGTATGTCATCTGAGACATTACATCCCTACCGAATGGCCAGCGAGTTACCAGCCTTTCGAGTTCGAATGGGATCCTGTTGATCGAGTTTTTGCCCGGCTAGCTCAAGATTTATGGGATGCACTAATTCGAGGTACTTATGTACATTTCAAAATCGTAGTTCCTCGTTTTGAACCATATGAGAAGCGTCAAACATATGAGTGGCCGCGCATCGATATTGAAGCGGTAACGTGGAGGAACCATCTCAACCTCGTGCGGTCAACCTTTACCACGGAAGTTTACCCACCAGAGCATGTCTACGCTCCACAATGGTCGTACAATAATCGATCAAACATGCACTACCTACTTAACATCTTGGGTAAAATTAGCAACGAGTTCGTCGAAATTATTGTGGATCCATCACTCGAAGTTTCGCTTATAAACCATGCTGCTCTCGACTATTTCGATACTTTCGTCTCTTTTGAGTTTGAGACTTTACAACATCCGAAGATCGTGTATCTGCCCTGGAAAGATGAATTCCGTTTAGTTGTCAGAAGAAAAGTTTGAGTTCCGTTGAAGCTGACACCTGGTATACCTCGACATTAGGGTGAGTCAGCTTTACATGGGAAAAATTTTTTCCCACTTTTTCGAAGTCTTACCCCCTAAAAACGTTCATTTATGTCTAAAAAGACATCATATAAAATTTCAGCAAAAAAAAATAATATTTACTGGTGGCGCAGATGAGTTGAATGTTGAGAAGTTAGGAGCGCGTCGAGCGAAAACTTCCCACGGTTGCGCGCCGGGGAATGTAGCGTTGCGTTCCCTCGCTGGATTGAAGCAGTCTTACAAAACGTTACCCCCTCTACGATGCATGATAAGTAAGTCTAGTCCTTGGTGGGGTTCTTAAGATGTTATTAATGGAGATTCAATAACAATTTTTCAATTACAAAGCTGATTCAAGGTGAAAATACGAAAAATTTGAAAAGTAAAAAAAAAAGTATGAATTTGAGGCTGTAATATTCTATTCTACTCAGCAACTGTAGGAAAAAATGTGTGTAATGTAGATAAAGGATGAATTTACATTGAAAGATGACTGTTTTATAAGATTCAGCACTTTCAGTTTATGTTTTATAACTATTATTCATTTTAAAGCTGTTAATTAGTGAAAATGGAATGTTTTGATTTCTGAATTCCACAATTTGGGTTCAAATGAATTCTAAAGCTGAAAAATCATAATCAATACTTTGTTGTGGTTGATTTAAAAATCCAAGAAAGATTGGAATCACTTGATGAGTTGTAGTGGGGATGCCACTCTCGTTATAGTTGCGCTGAATGAACCCCGTCAAGCTTCGTTGCGTTTCCCGCGGCGCCATCGTGGGAAGTATTGTGCTTGCGCGTGCTCGTATCTCTCAACATTCAACACGTTTGCGCCACCACTAAATATTAATATTTTTCAACAAAAATTTAAGGGGTTCCATTTGAACCAAAAATGAACATTTTAAGCGGGTAAGACTTCCACATTTCAAAAAAAATGCAACCTGACTCACCCTACTCGACATGCAAACGACAACCCAAATTTCAGCTTCCTAGGTCATCCCCACTTCTTTTAAGGAGGAAAAAACCGAAAATAGGGGTAAAATGAGGGGTTTTCCACCTTAATTTCGCCTTAAATAGGCGACTCCCCCTCCGCCCTGTGGAGATCGACGCAGATGATGAGGGGGAATCGGATGAGTCGCCTCCTCGTGGTGAGCAAGAGTAAGTTATTGGACAGGTCTTGTTTTTTGTTTTTTTTTCTTTGAAGGTTTTTGAAGAATTAATCCGACTGGGTTTTTTTGTTTTCGTTTCTTTCATTTTACCGTTTGCATTAAGTGTTGTGTAATAGTTATTATTTTTTTTTCAACTCGTTTTTTTAAAGTGTAGTTTATTTTTTGAAAAGTTTTATTGATTTTTTTAACTCGTTTTTTCAATGTGTATTTTTTTAGGAAAGGTTATATCGATTTTTTTAACTCGTTTTTTTAATGTGAATTTTCTTTTTTGAAATGTTTTAATCGGTTTTTTTCACTTGTTGCGTTTTTTTAAAATATGTATTATAGTTTTAAGGTGTTTTTTTTTCTGTTTATTTCGGGACTGGCCAGGTGCAGGGCGCGAGGGGAGGAGGGAGGTTAGTGTTCTTTTTTTTTCAGGCGTTAGGTTAAAATCACCGCCTCGAATTCGCCTCCGTTAGGTTAGGGCAACGTCTACAGTGGGCGTTTTGGTCCGAGGCCCGAGCTACCGGCATTTCCAACGGTCCCAGCGTGGGAAATCCGGACTCGACCCTCAAGTGGACCAAAGTGACCCACATTTTCGTCAGCTGAACATCACATGTAGCTATTCACATTACGATTTACGTTTCTGTGATTTAAAATGTGGTGTATTTGTACGTTGCTACGGTGGCTGAAGACGATATTCTTCTTGTAAGTATTAAAAAACAGCTTGAAACAATTAGGAGTAAAATATTAATACATAACTGATCAATTTTTTTAATATGTATTTGTAGCTGAAGGAACCAACCTGCAGTACAGCAGGAAATAATATCAATTAACAGTTCAAGTTCGCAACCGATTACAATAAGCTCAAACTCCTCGAACTTGTAAGTAATTAATTAAACTTTAATTATATGTGTGTATTTTATTTAATTACTAATTTTAAAACATTTATGCACATACAGATCATACTCAGCTTTCTTGAACCAAGCAGATTTCTCTGCGTCAACCCAGCGACCCCTTTTTCAAAGGTCAATCGAGGATGGCGATACCGAAGAAGCATCTGTGATGGTGGTGGAGTATGGGAATGGTTCACTGAATCTCAGGTATCAATATACTCCACCATCACACGCATCATATGCAAACCAGGAAAATTACGTCGCCACTCCAGGTTTGTCCCCCTTTCATATGCTTAACGATACCAAGGACCTGTACCCGAAATGGTTAGAAGCGGCGAGGCGTCATAAGGAAGATTAATTAATTCGATGATGACATCAAATTAAAATGAACACGACGCTTAATTATTCTTATTATCAGATTTTTATTTTAAATTTACACGAATGTATATTATTACCTATGTCAAAACGCTAGTCGTTTTTTAGTTTTAACTTATGAAAATTGTGATATTTACCAGCTGGCTGTGTAGTTTTTGTATTTTAATTTTAAGTATTTTTTATAATCGTGTTCTTTTTTTACTTTTTTCATTTTTTATAGGTACCTAATGTAATCATGTTGGTTTTTTTATTTTTTTAAATTGTTTCATTTTTATAATGTGATCGTGATGTTTTTTCATTTTTTTATACATAATAAATTGCCCATGCCTTCGTAGATATGATTTCCAACAATAGATCATTCGATCACATTGAATCATTGGTATGGTCGATTGTCAGAATAAATGAATTGAACAGATAAAAATTTCAAATGAATTTTTGCTCTCCTCAAATCATTCCATCGAAAAGTTGAAAGTATAAATAGTGGGATTTTATGCTCACCAGTATTATTCCATGAAAAAGTAGTATAACAATCCCTCTTCATAATCGATCTGTTCTTTCTCAAACAATACCAAATAAATTTCCAATATACTCGAAAACGGCGTTAATTTATCTTATGCCAATCACATATCTCCAAGTAAATTACCCTGTACCGTCGACCGCCCTGTACTGAAAATATCGACTAGTTACGTAATTAAGCTGCAAGGGAATATACGTTTGTACTTCGTAGTACGAAATAATCACGATCCTACACTCAAACTTTATATTTCTCTTCAATCATATTCCATCTACTCAGCAACACGAAATGATAAAAAATAAAAATGCAAAAAAATTGAAAAAAAAAAAAAAAAGTAGACGGGACACTTTGGGTCGACTCCGGAAAGTCTAGGACCCCCAAAGTGACCCGCCTACTGTTTTTTTAACTTGTGTTTTTTAAATGTGAATTTTTTTAGGAAAGGTTAGGTATATCGATTTTTTTAACTCGCTTTTTTAATGTGAATTTTCTTTTTTGAAATGTTTTTATCGATTTTTTTCACTTGTTGCGTTTTTTTAAAATATGTATTATAGTTTTAAGGTGGTTTTTTTTCTGTTTATTTCGGGACTGGCCAGGTGCAGGGCGCGAGGGGAGGAGGGAGGTTAGGGTTCTTTTTTTTTCAGGCGTTAGGTTAAAATCACCGCCTCGAATTCGCCTCCGTTAGGTTAGGGCAACGTCTACACTGGGCGTTTTGGTCCGAGGCCCGAGCCATCGGCATTTCCCACGGTCCCAGCGTGGGAAATCCGGACTCGACCCTCAAGTGGACCAAAGTGACCCACATACTACTCTTATTTCTTCAGTGATGGAGTTAATAATCTTGACATAAATCGCACAATTTCGGAAATCCCAGATTCCTCTACAGAGTCGCCTACCTGGCCACAAATCATATTCCGACTAATACGCATATCAAATCAAAATACCTACATACTTATTAGTGCTGAGCGAATAATAATCGTTTAATCGATTAATCGCCAAAAAAATAATCGAAATACTTGATTACACTATGCAACCTTTTTAGACTTTTCATTTTGTGTTTGGGTTGAAAATGGGCTTAATTTATAGTTTAGACCCTGAAAAAAAATACAGAGTGGGTTTTTTATGTGGTCAGGAGAGACAGTCAAAAGTTGCGACAACGGCCATTTTTGCCCTACTTCACGAGTTTGTAGCGACATATCAGTATTGTTTTGCGAAAAAAAGGTCATTTTCTGATTTTACGCACTTTTTCAAGTAAACTACTTCCCCAATTTTTGATTTTCGAAGTTTCAAGCGCATAAGACTAATTTTTTTGAATACGAAAAATTCAATATAGACTTCAGGTGAACACAGTTTCGCGCCACAATTACGTGGTGGAGTAACGCCAGCGTCGCGCGCTCTGAGTTTTAAAATATTATACAAATAATAATCTTCCGTATGCGCTTGAAATTCCAAAAATCGGGGAATGTTGTTTACGTAAAAAATGGCGTAGAATAGAATCCAAAAATTACCTTGGTTTTTTTCGCAAAACAATACTGATGTCGCTACAAACTCGTGAAGTAGGGCAAAAACAGCCATTTTTGCAACTTTGATCGTCACTACTGACCACAACAACAACAACTCAAATTGAAAACCCCCACACTGTTTTTTGTTATAGGGTCTAAAGTATCAAGTCCATTTTCAACCCAAACACACAAAAAAAGTTTAAAATCATCGCCTAGTGTAATGGTTAATGGATTACCCCAATAATCGATTAGGTACTCGTTTTTTCAAATTTTAATGTAAATTACTGTAATCAATTTTTGGTTACTTCTTTGATGAAAGAAGGTCACTTGTTTTTTGAAAGATATCGTTAAGATGCCTGGAGTAATAATGTTCCTTCAACAATTAGATGGATTTTGAACGAGCAGCAGAATTAATCACGCACTCCCACAGAAATGATGCCTTCAAAGTCGAGCATTTGTGGCCACGACTAAATCGTTACTCCTCCAACCATCGGTACACAAATCCAAGAGGCAGATGGGTTCGGGGCAATCATGGACAAGACAGTTCGTGTTCACTGGCATCTAACCCACAGGTAATGTCGCCTTCAGATGAAAATGCACAACTTTCGAAACATTTGGCTCTTTTGGGACCATCCGCATCTTCGGCACTCCATCATCAGCAATTGGTCGTCCGCATCCAAGTTCGCCTCAGAGTCCGAGTTTGGACACCATCGACGCACACTTTCTCCGGATACACCATTGGAAAATGATCTTAGAATAACGTTCGGAGGTTTTAAACACGAACAATATTATATTAACAGCCGCATTTTTGTTTTACTGATTTTATTTAACTCAAATTTTAAGTGACTGTTTCAATCACATAACAATTAACATGGAAAGAATTCAAAAAAAAAATACTTTCAAGTAAATAAGTAAACAGCAACTTGCAAGGCTGCAACGAAAGAAAGAACTAGTTAATCAAACGTCAAAATTAATCGATGGGGACTGAACAGTTCGAGTGATAATTTGAAGTGGTCACTCGCACCTTGAATTTCAGGTATCTAGTGTTGGGTTCGCAATTTTCCTTCTGGTACTTTGGTAAAAAGCTAAGACGCGAGACTGCCTAATGTGGCACAAGTTCAAACAACATCTATTCAAGAACTGCATTCTTACGTGAATGGTGCTGCAGTACCAATGTCCATAAATCCGGTCATCTGGTGGCAGCATTTACTACATTACACTCTACAGTTGCAGTTATTCACGTTTGATGTTCGCTATTGCCCTTCCAAAAAAAATGGAAATGCTGACTAGTTGTCGAGATTACCTACAAAGTCCAAACAGCTGATACAGAAAGCTTAAGAAGATATCGTATCCGTTTTCCATACCACACAGATTAACATACTGCCGATTACAAGTACACAAATCGCGCATGCTACAGCCAATGATCCGGAACTCAGTCCGATCCTACGTAACCTGCAATGTGGTGTATGGATGGGAGAACGCGATTCGAAGTCATGTCTTCACAACTACATGATATTCCATGGCATAAGTACATACATTCCAGTTAAATATCATGCAGCCATTTTGGAAGAGCTACACGAAGGTCATATCGGTGTAGTAAAAATGGAAAATCTTGCCAGATCGCACATATACTGGAAGAATATCGATCACGATATCAAGGGACTTACCAAAAGCTGTCCAGGCTGCATTTCGACAGCGAGTGAACCAAGCTAATTACCCATTCATCGTTGGGAATTTCCTTCACGTCCATGGTCGCGTATCCATATTGACCATGCTGGGCCATTTACGATAAGCTATTCTTAATAATGGTGGACGCTTATACCAAATGGCCAGAGATCGTAATTGTACCAAATACAGCGTCGAGTACAACAGTAGCGGTACTTCATAATACGTTTGCTCGTTTTGGGCTACCTGAAATCATCCTGAGTGACAACAGTACACCGTTTACTAGCTACGAATTCCAGGAATTTATCAAGGAAACGGGAATACGTCATGTTAAATCAGCTCGGTATCACCCAGCAAGCAACGGGCAAGCTGAACGCTACGTTTTCACGCCAAAACAGTCAATCCTAGCAATGAAGAATGAACCAGGTACGATCCAACAAAAATTGGATAATGTGCGACCGTTTCTAGTGACTGATACCCTGCTCACATCACTAGTAGTTCATTCAACCAAATTATACATCATACTACCTACCTAACAAAAAAAAAGGGTTGATCTTATTAGGTATACGAACGAGCTGAACACAATACGCGATTATTTAATCGAGCGACAATATTATTTTTCGTCGTAGCATTTTAATTACGTAACCATTTCCCCAAAGGCATCGCGAGCACCGGTATCGCAAACACTACGATAGGATCTCTACTCTTTTTTTGTAAAAAAAAAAACAACAGAAGCGAAAATGAAATGGGGTAAAAAAATCACCTCGTTATTCGATTACGCAGTATCCTCATTTTTATTCCTTCGACAAACCTACGCAGTATTTCGATATCTCAGTTTGTTCGCGTATAGCGATATTGTATTCCAATTCAAACACACCTTTACACGCCAATTATTCCGAGACGGCGAATAAGTCAATACACCGAATTGTATTTCTCGAGCCTAGCGTAAATCCCAAATCAAACACCATTTTATCCAGCAATAACGCCTCGTACAAATATCAGCTTTTCGTCTTCTCCACCGTCGCGTCGTCAGCTACCGCGAAAACAAGATTTTAATATCTTTTCGTTTTGATCCACCCTCTCACCACATCCATTTAGAGCTTACGTCGTATCGCGTCAATACCACGTCACATATACGTCATGCATAAAAAAGTTTTTCCATTTCGGCGACGACGCCAACGACGACGATGCCGCGTAAATTCTCTCTATACGCGAATTGTCGAGCTCAAAAGATCTATTTCTTAAACCGTGAGAGAAAGAGAGAATTTCGAAAACGAATGACAGAGGAACATGGAACACACCGGCGGGGCCGGGTGGCGGTGTATGCGAGTATTTGCTTTAGCGCCAAATCGCCTCATCGTTTTTCGCAATCGCCTCTCTGCACCTCTCGAGTGCTTTCTTCGAGCTTATCTGGAGAAAACCTGGTGCAATCTGAATAACAATCGTTTCGAGAATGTTATTTTTTCGGCACATATAGAAGAGAAGTGAAAACGGAGAGAAAATCAAAGAGAGGATAGTACATAGAAAAAAACCACGTAAATTCAGCCACCGTGTATTGTACGTAGGACGACGCGTGTTTTCGCCTGCCATCTTCACCCTTACACCGGTGGTAACCCTCTCTGGCACACGTCGAAATACCGTACGTATATACGACCTCGTTTCGTCTATTATTTCGACATTTTGTGATTAATGTCACGTGCGAGTCGAACATACCGCAACGTTCGTTCGTGTATTAAAAAAATATTTATCTACGTATACATACACGCGTACAGGTATTAAGGTGCATCGACAGTCTTTGTATATCCTGCAGACAGAGCTAAAACCTAATGCTATCGCAACATACAAATTTTTTTCTAACCATTACCATACACACTGCACAACGTGTGTTTCATCAAATGCCTGCGAAACTTATTCTTATTTTATTTTAATATTTAAGATTGAGGATAGCAAGTGCATTCAAAGGAATGCTCGCCTTGATAGATGAAGATGTAGAATATTACCATGCGATATTTCAACGGCCTGCATATTCAAGTTGCCGGAGTCGTATAAGAAACCTTAAGTAAAATCATATTTTGTTGAACTCGAAGATGAACTCTTAACTCGTACTATAATCTTGTTACGTACGAGTCGAGTATGTAGAAGAGTTATGGCAAAATAGTACCCATACCCATACACTCTTTGTTTTACAACATTTGTAGTGGGAGGTTTTTCCCTCTTTCCTCACGTTATTTGCTGGGTAAATATTTCCTTAAACGAAACTACCCTTTGGCGACCGTGACAGGACAACCGGTGGCATGCAATATCTGTGCTGTAGTTATTGTCAACTATGAAAACGTTGTATTTATACACCACCCGAAAGACAACAATATCTTGGCGACCGTGACAGGACAGTGTTTAATTTGACTCGCATTCGTTCCCCAATCATACGCATAGTTCTTTCTACGGTGTTTGATTGGGGATTATATGCAGTACCAATGTACCATTGAACCGGACACCTATGAACATAGTCTACCCATAAATGTTGTCAGTACTTTAAACGCTTGTACTAATAAAAACAAAATTTTAAAAACGTAAGTGTTTATAGGTATATTCGGAAAGTACATGGATGAAAAAAGCTACAATTTGACTACACTTTGTTGGAACATTCTGGTCAAGGGGTTCAACAAAACGGGAATGACACAAAAAACAACGGAAGGCCCATGTACGCAAAGGACCGAAAAAATTGACTGTAAAATTTGTTTTTTTTTTTTACATTTTTTTATGTGTATCAATTTTTTTGAATCAAAATAGTAATTTGGTGATCCCGAAGCACAGTATTATTATTTAAGTAAAAAAAAAGTAATGCATCTAAAACAATTGAAAAAAAATTTTATGATCAATAATTTTTTTCGACCTTTGGCGTACAAGGGTTTTATTTTTTGTGCCTTTTCCGTTTTGTTGAACTCCTTCCCTTACCATAATTTTGCAGCAAAGTACAGTCAAATTGTAGCTTTTTTCATCTAGGTACTTTTCGAATAAATAATCACTTCCACATTATCAAAATTTGGTTTTTGCATCTCATGCATTTCAAGTTAATGACAGTATTTATGACTAGACTATGTACTGATTCGTAAGTATAATACCTAATTTTATTCTCCATTTCAGTCCAAATCCGATTGTTTTTGATTTCAACGACGATGATCCTGAATTATCTGATTTAAAATTAGGAGAGATCATGGCGGAGCAAAAATGGAAAGAGTAAATCAATTAATTGAAATTCTTTTTTTGCTTTGATTGCAGAGCAGAAGAAAAATCTAGTGAAGGCACTCAGGGAATTAACCAGGATGGGTGCAATTAAGCGAGTGGGGAGGGAATGGTTGTTTGAATTTATTGCGTAGAATCTGTACTTATCAAATTGTTATCCTGTTTGGTTGTCAATTTTTTTGTACCTATTTTGTTTAATTATGTATTGTGTCTTTAATTTGGTTTTTGTTCAATAGTTGTGTCTGAATTTATAGCGTAGTTCTGAAATGATCATGTATCATTATTTGTCAAACGTAAATATAATAGAGGAAGAATTGTACGTGAGCGATGGGTTTTTGGTCTCATCGATGTAAACACAAAAACTGTAATCTTAAGATAGGGTCCAGACAGAAACGGGGAAAAGCCCCCGGACCTGACCGGATCATGAACGAGATCAAAAATTTCTCCATCTTTGTTGAGGCACTCTGTGTTTCAGTAAAATAGCATCGCCATCTATGTTCGGTGACTGGTACCTCCGTGAACTCCATCGGCATCTGCCTTCAGTTTTTCATACTTCATAGTTCATGGCTCACGCAATCTCTCGCCTTAGTGAATAGTGGAATCATTCTTTCAATTAATATTAATACGTAGGTAATTATTATTTATTCTTTCTACCACTTAATTAAAAATTAGAAGAAACAACAATCGTGTAGAGCCGTATGACGGTAACATGCGCAATAGAGTAAGTACCATAGCACCATAGCCACGTTTATTTTTCAATTGACAATTAATGTCAATTTCCAAGTTCACAGACAGGGTTCCATCGGACACGTCAAAAATCCGGCCAATCTGCCTCCTTGATAATTTAGGCAAACTACTCGAGAGGTGCCTAGCTGCAAGACCCCGGGATGAAATTGGGAACCAGCCATCCCCATGGCAGTTTGGTTTCACCAAAGGCAAAAGTACGGCCCAGGCCATAAAAAGGATCCTGAGCAGAACTGAAGGAATATGAACTTATGTTGTGGGTCTATTACTGAAGCTACCTGGAGGATCGAATGGTAAAGATGAAAGGCGAAACGAAAGAATTTGCCAGAGATGTTACTGGCAGATGCTCTCAGGGTTCCGTATTAAGACCCATTCTTTGGAACATCATCTTTGACGAATGCCTCCGGTTAAAAATACCGGAAGGATGTGAGTCAAAAAACAAAAAACAAACAAAAAAAAAGGGTTCCAGGCAGAACGACAAATACCTACCTTAATTGATACATATAATTCGAACGCACGACGCCCGCTTTTTTCCACAAAATCCACACTAAAACGATGTGAAATAGATTCCTCGGACAAGTTGAAGAAAATTGATAGTTGAGTTCTTATAAAACTCTGGAGTTTTGATAGAACTTAAACTAGGTACCAATTCTTTTCAACTTATCCACGGAATTTTGAAAAAATTCTTCAATAGAACACTATTTCCCATCATTTTAACAAGATTTTTGCAAAAAACAGCGGTAGTCAAGAGTATTAAACTGCAATCCAAATACAGCACAAGTACATAGAAAACATACGCGAACACTCATTGCAGTCAATTTCTATCGTTGCCTTCACCGTCGATGATAATTAATAGAGAGAAACGAACTCTCAACTCATCGTTACTCGTACACCGTTCGATAGAAGACGAACAGTGGCGCGGGCAGAAGCTCTCTAGCCGGTTATGAATATTTATAAAAGCTCGACCATAGCTCTAGGGGTTCGAAAAATCCAACAACAAAGAGAAAGAGAGTACACCACATCGTTAGACGATGTTAAAGGCAACGAACATCGCGACGACGAAAAGAAAATGAAAGCGGGGCAAACAGAAGAGTTGAAAAAAAAACACACTCTAGCGACGTTTAAAGTGTGCTTTTAATATTCATCATTATCATCTTAGTGTTAAATCGCATTACAAGAATAAATATTCGAGTGGTACGTCGCTCGTCGCTCGGTACTCGGTACACAGAGACAACGATGAGCGGTTCTGGTTAAAAGGGGATGCTGGAGGAACAAGAACAAGGCGCATTAGCAGTATAAGCTTCTCGTATGCCTGCGAGTGTATTTGAGGTGGTAAACGCAGGGGACGAGGCGAAAAAAAGAGTACCGCAGCGAAAAAACCACTCTTTTTTTGCTCCAACGTCGACGTTGTTGCAGATAGCGCACGATAGTACGATGCGGTAATAATAATTGTAGCGTAAAATTTACACTATTTTTTGCGACTTGGCGACGTGTCACCAGAAAACCAACAGACACGAAGACTAAATTTTATCAAAAGGACGACGACATCGTCACAGTCGTGTACGAGGCGTCGGAGGCTACGGTAAATTAACGCATTTTAATTTTTCGACGTAATGAAATGATTTTTCAAAGAAACAGACCAACGAAAATGCAAGACGCTACCTCTGTATCCCATCAACAAGCACTCCTACAGAGAGGCTGCTCTTTCTTTTGTGTGGCCTAATGATGAACGCAAGAAAAAATTTACCAAATGCAGAATACTTGAATGAGTTGATTTTTTAACACAGAAAAATTAGACATCTTTGTACTCCGAGATATTTTTCATCCCCTTCTAGACCGAAAAAAAAAAAAACTAAGTCAATCATTTTCACGTCAGTTGTGCTGCAGTCGTTGCTCAAATCTAATATTCGAGGGTATTTAACAATAATTAGACATTTTCTACTACGCAATATGTTTGTTTAGATGACCACTTTTTTGTATAGAAAAAAAACTGAACACGAATTTAATCAAAAATCCGATGTACAGGTAAGGGATTGATAAAGCGAAATGATACAGTTTTTCAGACAATCGCTTTGCTTATTCCAAGCAGATACGTTAACGAATAATCAATCGGTAAAACAATAAATCTATGATCGTATTACATTGATTACACATAGTACGTTTTCAACATTTTATGTAACTTTTTGACAGGTCACCAATATTACTGACACGAACGAGTTATTCAGCAAAAACGAGGCTGAACTTATACGATTTTGATACACAAAAAAAGTAATTCTAATACGAAAAGCTCATCGAGTAGGTAATTCGCGTAATTCCAGTGATACGGTAAGCGGACGTTATAGTCGAATTATCCACCGCATCCGTAACAAGATCCCTTACCTTTGAATTTACATCCCCACAATTCGAATGGCGGTTTGGCGTATTTTTGTATATGACGTTCGACGTACTTGGGTATCAACGGTTTACGTTTCTCGATCTCTTCCCATAATTTTCTCTGTGTTCGTTTATTTATTTTTCTTTCGATCGGTATGGTAATCTGGTACGGGTCTTTAGGCGGTGCTTCGGTCGTAGTGCCGGTGGTTGATGTTTTACGATCCTCGCTAGCCGATCTCGGGCTTCTGACACTTTTCTCATCTGCCTTTTTATCATCCGTATCACTCATCGGCGTAGCTTCATCCGGAGTTTTTGGCTTTCCGGTTTCATCGTCAGGATCGGTTTTTACTTTCGATTCGTCTGTAGGTTGGCTCGGATCGAGTCTATCTTCCGATTCGACGGTCGGGCCTTTTGTAGTCTCCAGACCTTCAGCCATAGCCGTTGGATCTGCACCAGGTTTCTCCTCGGCAACACCGCCAGGTGCTGGTGATGCTTGTTCGGGATCAGCCGGGGGCGTTGTGTCGGGCGCAGCACCTTCTGGTGCAGCAGGAGGAGCACCAGGAACGCCTTCTGCTGGAGCTTCGCTTACTGGCTCGGTTGCTGCTGCGGCGGCGCCTGGCGCAGTCGGTGCGCCTGAAACTGGTGCGATGGTAGAGCTCATCGGGCCGGTTTGATCTCCTGTGACGACATCCGTTTGATATATGGAAGGATCGATTTCGGCATCAGGGCTGCGGAGTAAATTGCCAGTCACATCTTGTAATTTCTCTTCCGACGTTTTAATAACGGTGTCGTTCGCTTCGGCGACGTTTACGTGCGCAGCCGCCAAATCGAGACTTTGAAATTGTTGCGACCCTCGAGAATTTCTACCGTTGGCCACTTTTTTCTCGTCGGTCATTATTGCAGAGTTATGGTTACGTGTGTTCTTTCTATACACGAGAAAAGTGAATTTCTACGATTCGATAACTGTTTCATCGATGGCAATCGCGGTTTAATGCTTTTGCTAAGTAATTACGAAATTTAACCAATTTCTATCTCGCTAACCGAAGCAGTCGAAAGGCAACGACCAAATGAGCACCAATACAAAAAATATAATCGTCAATTTGGTATTTGCTAGGAATTGTTGACATATCGTCTGTACTTTTGTTCTCTTTCAGATGCACTGATTCGAAAAAAAAACACATTTTTTTTTCTTTCGGGTTTCAAATTAGTATACTCATTCACTTTTGAAGATACTCCTATTGAGCAGGGGACCTTTTTTTGTAGAAAACATAAATTTCTCCCAAAATTTAGTATTTTTAAAATCGAAGAAGATAGTCCAGATACGAGGAAATAATTATATTTTTGAACAATTTTTTTCTGAGTGTGCGTCTCGTAAAAGTCTTTCCCAGTCAACTACCAATGATCGGCAAGGTGGAAAAATTGAAAAAAAAGCAATTTAGTGCTGCAAAGTCCAATTAACTCCGCAAAATCAAAAACAGAAAAATTTCCACAAAAGCATCTACTCCGCTGCTCTAAATTTCAGGCAAGGCAAAACATGCATCCTTCTACTCAAGATAGGTTGTCAATACTTCAGGAGAAAGCAGGTTATTCTGTAATGGAACACCCTGTACAAGATGTTTATGTAGGCGAGTAGAAAGCAAAATCGGGTACCAAAGTATTTCTCCTTGGAGTACAAGATTATTTTACCTTACACACACGTGAAAAACGACTCTTTCTCTCAAACAGAGATAACGTTTTATTTACAATTCCCAGTACCGCGTTGGCGTTACAGCTACGAGAACTACGAATCATCATCGTAATAGTAATACGTAGAAAGTATGTGCCTAGCACCTCCACAATACACCACCATAATATGATTTAATTGCTGCCTTTCGCAACCATCTGCTACGGTCGTGTGTAAATTGATAAGATATATATACACCAGCGTAATGGAGATGGGCAGCAAGCACAGTCCGTGGGTTCGGCGTACACTTGTACGATCATTTTTCACATACTGCCTCTCTCCACCTCCCATCATCACCCTCTACCCACGGGTACGCGTTCGCGGTGGGTTTCCTCCCCCCCATCTCGGTTAAAGCTCGAATTTCCGGTTTCGCGTTTTCCGGCCACTAAGAGAATTTTTCACTCGACGTAGCGCAGCCCATGGTCGGTCTAGCCAACCCTTCTCACTCTTTCTCTTTTCGTATCTTTATCGTCGTCAACTAAACGTGTATCGCGCCCAACGAGCCGCACAGATAACGCGGACTTTAGTAGCAGCGACTATAATCCGCAGCTTCGGGTTTATTAAGGTCGGTTAATGAGGATAGGTTGAATCTACCAAAGTATAGATATAGAGATGATGCCGCAGCGGCAGACTGCGCTCGAGTGAAAAATCGTCCTTCGTTCGAATAATTGATGAGTTAAACGAGTACCCCGCCTGAGCTTCGCCATGCCTGACCTAGCTCGCGATTATCCGAGTATACCGAAGTACCTACAGAATTAGGTAGATAGATACGTAAATCGTACCAACCTAAAACCTTGCGATGAGATAATAGATATCGGTGCAGTGTACAAGGTAGGAGGAGGGATGCGGTAAAAAATACGCACGAGTTTTACAAATGCGTCGGATTTAATGTCATCGAGAAATAAACATGACGATGTACGTAAGTCCCATGTTTCGCAAGCAGTAAAACTGAGGATCGCTTGACTTTAATCTAAAACAAAGGATTAATAAGCGATTTACATAAATTTTTTAGATCAAACCGAATAAAAAAGTCTCTACATCATTAATTGTCTTACAAATGGAATTTTTCTGATACTAAACTTGAAGGTGTTTTCAATTTGGAGGGAAGAATTTGTGACGCGGTGAATTTGCTTGATGGAAAAATGGTTCGCTTTGAACAAAGAACAAAAAATGTTGAATACTGAACAATCAATAACCATTCAAACATTTTAATAAAAATTATCATTTCAGTATAGTAACCGGATCGCATTCAAAAATATAGTGATTTTTACTCAGCCAAAAAATACATTTAACCTGGAGGCTAGAATTAGGTAAAATTTATTACTCTCAAAGGAAAAATCACTATATTTTTGAATGGGATCCGGTTACTATGTCGAAATAGTAAAAATTATCCATACTTTTTTTTCGTGGATGATTCGAAAAGTATCTGCGGGTTTTGACAAGAGAAAGATCTGAATTGAAACCCCCATGACCGAAGTTTTGGAGCCGAAACCCGGGAACGTCCTTTAGATATTCTAGACACTCTAGAGGAGGTCAATAATATCACGACCTCGTTCGTTGGCTCAATTCATTTTCCTTTGTTTTCACGAAACGTTTATTTTTCTTTGCAAAACTGTTACCACTTTTTTCATCAGTAACAGTCATTGGTACGTTTTTATTTCATTTTTTTAAACCAATCACTCTATTGATTGAAGCTGTATTTTGATTTGGTGATTTTTTTTTTTTATGAATCAACTCATTACACTAGCACTCCGTTATACTGATCAGCTCGTCAGATCAACCTTTTGATTTTATTTATATGCATTTCAATTATAAGATACCCTGTTATATGTTTGTGATTTGGGTACCAAGGACCTTATTGAGCTCAAGACCTACGATACGAGTCAAACAAAGGTGGATACAACGACAATCCAACAACGAGACAGTTTGAAGCCAGCTACAAACGCTTGTTAATCCACGCCGAAATAAGAATACTTTGTAACTTATACTTAATTGTGTTTTTGTGTTTCTTTGAAGAAATTATTCCACATTTCCGAATGCGAATAATTAAAGAAAGAAGCACCCACGAAATGCGTGCGACCTCCCGATAGATGTGGTTCACAACAAGAAATGTGGACACATTTACCACCGAGCATGCCACCAAGAGTCTAAGTTCAAAGAGGTGAAGTCAGAAAAACTAGCAGTAAAATGCGCTTTCGACGACTGCAAGGAATAGTTGGGCGCTACGGACGAAATTATGATCCTATTCGAAGGCCACTCCAAAGAAGGCGACCCGCTGATCGCAAGGCTTACTAAAGTCATAAAAAATCGAGACGGAGCTTCCGATATAAAGTATTCTCTTTGTTTGTTCGTTTTTGAGTATAGAAAGGACGATAAAATAGTGAGCTAAAGAATCACCAATGATTTCGTAGTTTTTTATATAAAGGGGTGATACTATTAACCATTACCTTATGTGATGGAATTATTTCTGATTCTCCGAAAATAATGACAATTTGTTCATAAATTAATACTATCAAGTATCAACTAACTCTTCATCACCGAATTTCGCCATTTCCATTCATTCTGAGGCCTCCAGCGCGATCTTCGATTTTACCACAAAGCTTTGAAATTGATTTGAGCAGCTATAGAATAGAATAGTGGTTAATTCTCGCCTATCCAACGAGTTCACCTACCTTTGGCAACATTTTCTAGAGTACGCTTCATTCAAGTGCGTTGTTTCAATCAGCATACTTTTGCAGATGATCTGGAGCAGGCTGATCGAAAAACACACTCGAAATAGTCACATGGAAATCGGTTCAAATTCGGATAAACTTGGTAAATATGCCGAGAATAATCCACCACTCGATTTTTCAGCTGCAGTCTATGTCAATTTCCACGATTTTATCAGAAATTGAAAGTCGCGCTCGAGGCTCCAGAATGAACGCAGTCTGTAAAAAGTGAAATTCGCAGAAGCGAAGCATTGTTCGATTATTACTGTTAATCACTTCACTGATTTAATGAAAGGCGAAGCCACAAATACTCCGAAAACACAAGAAAAAAGACAGAAGTTTTCAACGATCATTGTAAACGTTTGGGAGTCCTTTTCTTTCAAGGAACAGTTAAATGACGTAAGTAACAACCCATTCAGTTTGATCTTAGACAAATCAACAGACATTTCAACTCATAAAATGCTCGGCATCGCCATTCGATATTTCGGTGTTGGAATGAAGGAACTCATTTCCACTTTCTTCTCCATGGTACATACAACTGAAGGATGGCACATCAGATGGTTCTACAGTCACCATACAAGCAGCACTTGGAAAATGTTAATCATCCATATCGCGGTGAAAATTCTTACAACATAACAGAAGAGTTTGTCTTTCATCGGTTGAAAAAATTTTATTTAACAAAAAACATTGCGGTCGACGTAATGCACGACATTTTCGATAACATGGATCTACCGATCGACGAACTCGATATTATGGTAAGTATGTAGTTTTTAAATTGTGTAGGTAAGTAAATGTTTCAGCATCTGATTGGCATTACCTGATAGGTAATGTTCAATTGATGACATTCATGATGTCATGCATGATACTGGTATTATAGCAATGAACCAGGGCTTTCAAATATTCGTGAATATCAAGTCAACTATGTACTTTCAATTTTTCGAATTTTGATTCCTTCAGGACTGAGTAATAAGTACAAGATGTGCTGTTCACACACTACAGTTGGGCGTCGACGATGCTCTGGAATGAAGTGCCCCGCTTACTACTAAAACGAAATACTTTGTGGAGCTAAAGAAGTATCTCTGAATGATATTGTGGATTCCGCAAGAAAGAACAGCAACTCAGCTCGGATATTCTTGGGTTTGATTTAATTTGAGAGTAGATGCAATCTACAACTTTTGAAATTTATTTTCAAACTCACGAACATGATCGACTTAAAAATAATGAAGATCAAGACTATTTGTATGGTTAAGTATACCTAATAAGAATATCCTAATGCTACATCAAACAAACATAAATGTAGATGTCCAGCTTATTACTGATACATTTGCTTGTGTATAATATATTTGTAACTAGAGTGGCCCAGTTATGAGTGCGCTCATTTTTTCATTATTTCACTATTGAGTGACAAGAGTTGTAACAAAACAATTTAGAGGTACAAACGAGAATGTTTTATGTGAAAAATGCACAGAATCAAAGTTGTAGAGAATGAAATTTTCAACAACTTACAAACGATTCATTATTCTCCAGAATGCATAGTTTTCCCGTTATTCTCAAAAAACAAAAACCTTATGATGATATCGTAAAATTTCATGTTTTTGAAAGTATCTCAAAAAGTATGCATTCTAGAGAAAAATAAATCGTTTACAGGTTGTTGGAAATTTTATATATTCTCTACATCTTTGTTTTTATACATTCTTCATGTAGAACACTTCGTTTCAAATTGATCTGTTACGTACAATTCTCAAAATTGAAATAATGAAGAAATGAGCACACTCATAACCGAGCTACCCGTAAATATATCAATAAACGTACAAAATGAATTTCCAAACTCATGAACATCAAGATATAATGAAAGACATTAAAAAACGAGGAAATGTAATGTTTCACTAAAAGAAAAATTGAAGGTAATGGCAAATAAATTGATCAAATCAAATGAAATGAGTGTCAAGGAAGCAGCATTTTACATTAACCTGAGTATGAACGTACTGTGTACCTATATAATGGCTCTGACTTTCTGAAAACATTGAGCCAGATGGCTCATGGCTATTGAGTAACCTTCATAGTCTATACGATCAAACAAATAGATACCTACCCGTCTTTTTTTCAGGCTGTAACGTAGAATTTGATTTTTAAATAAATTGTTATTCATTTGTGCAGGCAAATTTGAAACGGCAAAAACTAAGTTACTATTCTATGAAAAAGAATACAGTTCCTCCGAAGACCAGATAATTATGTTCTAAAGAAAAAAATGAAAATTTTAAATACATAATAAATTTGAAGGTGTGGAACTGAACCTCTATTTTGATGAATCAAGTGTGATGTTTTTTCATCAGCATAAATACAATTATTTGAACCAGTCAACTTGAAATAAAAATTATAATGAAAGGGGAGGAAGAGCTGATGATGATAATGCAGAAACATATTGCTTTCGTTTTTCGAATTTACCAAAGAAGACAATAATATTGTACATAATTTTTTTCATGGCATTCTCGGAAGAGACCAATACTGGAAAAATTACGAAAAACATACTCCAAAAAAAGACAAAACTATAGCGAAAAGATGAAACACAAAGAACAACGCACCCGAGTCATTAAAAAATTGTCAACATCAGCGAGTAACGCTAAAGTGGCCGCGTCTCTTTACAAAATTTGTAAACGTCTCGACGTCGTCGAGTGAAGTAAATTCGATACTTGAAAAATTTCCCCTTCGAGTTCTTCATCGTCAATTTCTCGGTTCGCTCAGTTGAAAAATTGGTCGCTAACTTGGAAAACGATTATATGTACCCTCGGTACGGTATTTATATTCTTTCTTCTCAACGACTTCCAACTTCACTTCAGCTTCCAATTCCACCAGACACATATCCCCAAGTATACACGAAGGAGGAGATCAGATACACAAAATTATTTCGACGTTTGTTGATGGTGGCTCGTCTACAAGAACACATTAAATATTCTCAACGAACGACTAAAATAACGAAACATACGAAGACGATGAAGCAGAGCATCCAATGTGGAAATATCCGCATCCCTTTTCTCTCGCTCAGTCTCAGCCATCATCAAGTAAACCAAAAATGTAGCGCTTCGATTTGTTCAGGTTAGCGAAGGGAAAAGCTTTCACTCGAGTCTGATGGTATTAGTTTGGTTGTTCTTAGAATCGTCGAAAGGATTACAACACTCGTCGTGGTGCTTTTTACCTCCTCGTTCACACACAGCAGCGTAGATCCGGCTTGCTAAACAGCCGAGTCAACACGAAGAACAGAGTGCTGACATCTGGCTTTTGGGTGATAAATTCGAGCTGTCAGAAGCATATTTTTCAGCCGCTGGCGTCAGCGTCGTCATGCAGCAGCTCTCCTTGTTTCACAATGTGATAAACCATCGTGAGAAAGTTTTCGAGCGAGAATTTTTGTTTTCTCTTTTGCGTAAATGGAGAAAGTACGAATACGTTCGCTGCAAAGGATAAGTAACAAGAAACAAGCTACATGTAGCCACTTTTTTCCCACACCATTGTTGCTACGCACATCTTAAGCACCTGGTGGAGCGTTGTTCGCGAACAGTGAAAACCCCAAGAAGGGGGCCAGAGAGCTGGGATGATGAATGGTTCAGAAAGGTTTACCTGAGTATAAAATGCTAAAGACGCCGGTACTAAATGAACCATCATCGCATAGCAGTTGTTGACTAACATTGTTTATCATTCTTTTCTTTCAAAAAATTGTTTCGGATTTTAGAACTTTGATCATGTTAAGGACTTTCTAAGAAATTTGAATTTTTTCTGACTTCCCAGACAATCAGATCAATTTTCAAGTTGTCTGTTATGTTGGTGCAATTTCTGGCGAAAATTTCAGTTGGGAATTGTGCAATTTCAGCGAGTAGTTAATTGTGGTTGTTGGTTATCTGCGTTGTAGGTGAGCCCTTAAAACGGTACGATTTATCTTCGCGAAACGACAACGAACGACCGACGATACACACCTGTAATTCAGCAATCTCACTTCGAAATTCAAAACTGTCCCCGAAATGCTCTTCGCGAGCGATATGACGTACTTGTCCCATTTTCTCAATTACGACGACGGCGACGAAACCGACAAATTAATACTCTCAACGTCTTTCGCAACTCCATTTCTGTAAAGTGGAAAAAGTTGGTCGTAAATTGGTCCGTGCATTATTAAACAAGACGACGACTAATTTGCAGCGAAAGAAAATAAGAGAACAGACAACGACGACAAAGCCAAGCAACAGTCGAAGCAGGCATTCCCTTGACAGACGTATCGTCTTTCAACTTTTCACCTCCCACGTACCGCAACGGCAACCTACCAACTTTTAATATAAGCCAAGTTTTTCCGCTATTATTCTCGTTGGCTTTCTCTGTGTCTCCCTTTTCACCGCTAATGTCTTCGGAAAAGCAGCTACCAACGGAGAAAAAAAAGACGACATCGTGTTTCGTTAAATAAAAATTCAACAGATGTTACCGCGAAGCCAAATCCTTCATCTCTTTTTCTCTTTTACTATTGTACAAAAATACGCTTTTTTTTTGTCGTCTTCGTCGCGTGAATTCTTCACGATTACGTATACTTTACGACAGATACCTCTATAATAATAAAGTAAGATGGCTTCGTCGGAGCAAAGGGAGTTCGCAACACAACGTACAACGTAACGCAAAAGAAGGAAAACTTGCGTGAAAAAAAAATCAATGTGACGATCAAATCTTTTTAATGGTTTTAGTACGTCGTCGTAGCACATATAAAAGATACACTATAGACACACGACGGACGTAAGAAGAATAAAGGTAAAGAAAACACGCTCCGGTAACATAGTAAGCTACAGGGTGTTCCAGAATAACCTTTCACTTTTGTTTTATTAGTAGCTCTGAGAGAAAAATGGTTACGGAAATTTTTTTATAACCAAAATGAAGTAGAAATGTGCCGTTTTTAGACCATATATTTGAGTTTTCATTATAAATTAAGTTTTAAAAATTATTCCACCAAGATGTTTTCCATCATTTTTGACACAATCGACCAAACGTTTTTTAAAATTATTGAACACTTTGTTGAGCATTTCTCTTCTAATCAGTCTTGATTCACGAATAATATTATCTAGGAGCTGTTTCAGAGTCCTAGGATCATCTTGATATACTTTTGACTTGAGGTAACCCCATAAAAAAAAATCACATGCTGAAAAATCAGGGGATCGAGGTGGCCATGAAATTTCTGTGTTCAGCGAAATTATTCGATGACCAAAATGCTCACGCAATAAAGAAATCGTGTCCGTTGCGGAATGACAGGTAGCGCCATCCTGTTGGAACCAAGTAACTCTATACTTGTGTCTGCGTTTCAATTCAGGAATGAGAAACTCGTTTAACATTTTGCGATACCTCTCACCGTTCACCGTTTCATCAAACACATACGGTCCCACTATACCGAATTTAGCCACGCCCATCCAAACAGTCAACTTAGCGGAGTGTAGAGGTTTCTCGTGTATTATCATCGGATTCTCTGTCGACCAGTAGCGCATATTTTGTTTATTCACATCACCGTTTAGATAAAAATGAGCTTCATCAGTAAAGAGTAACGAGTTCAATGGAATCTCACCAGTATCAATTCTTGTAAGCATATCCTCGGCAAATGATTTTCTTCTCACAAAATCAGTTTTTTGTAACTTTTGAATGATTAAAATCTTATATGGATGGAAACTGAGGTCTTCAGATAAAATTCGTTGCAGAGAAGTTGGTTTGATTTTTAAATTTAACGCTCGTTTACGTATTGAAGTGGTAGGGGTAGTCTGTACTGAATGCCTTACTCGGTCCGTTGTTTCTGGCGTTCTTACTGATCTTTTCCGACCTGTAGGCTTATTTTTACAAGCATGAGCGGTTTTCTCGAAGTTTTTTACCCATAATTTCACTGTTGGCCTCGATGGCACTTCACTTTTACCGGTAAGTTTAAAATGTTTGCGGAAGGCACGAATTGCACTAATGTAAGAGTCATTATTTTTGAAAAAGGCCTTTACAATAAAAGCGCGCTGCACAGCCGTCCACTTCTCCATGGTAAAAAATTAATACTGAAACATAATTCGGCATGTGTTGGCTACCTGGAACCGCTTTTACCATTCCCCTAACACCATTTGAACGCAGATCAGTGCTCACCAAAATGTGAAAGGTTATTCTGGAACACCCTGTACAACTTAAATCAATTATCAGAAGCAATGGTTACGAGAACCTGCACATAGGAGAAAGAACGACGAGCAGACGAGCGAAAGGACGAAGACCATGTAAAATGAGGAAATTTTCGATTTCCAAAGAGGTCCCGACGGAACCGGCAGAAAACGAAAATACTATTCGATGTAATTTGTTACTTTTCTCCCTCAACTACCCATACCTGTTATCTTTCTCTGCTCTATTTCGCTACATTCCATCGCTATACCATGAACTATAAGGGTAGTAGGTAAGTACACACTGCAGACACCGACTACCAGCCCCTTAGTAATCATCGCTAACTCGAGTCTCCAGAGAAGGCTAAGTAAATAATGAGACTTTCTTACAAGACTGAAAAGCTTGTAAGTCTTGCTTTTTGCGCGCCGCAGCACACAATAAAAGAATAACTGAAAAAAGAATCATTGTTACTCGAGTGTTTTTTTCTCTTCTTTTTTTCTTTCGTACGTGCCGTGCGCCAGCTCGTTTCCGCATTTTTGTGAGATTTTTTTGTACGCGCTTTACCTCATCTTCGTCTTGCTATCAAGAGGGAAATGACCACAAAATCGACTTTATATTCCCTTGTGCTCATTTTGAGACAATTGTAAGTTGTTAACGTGAACATTATCTCGATTAATTTCGATAATTAACTCAATTAGGCGCCTAATGCGAGTGAATATGCTCGCGGTGTCGTCTATAGTGTTCTAATTAAATGTGGACTTCGCAAGACAGCAAGCTTTCCACCACTGATCAAATTTTTAGTCTTCTTTCTCACTTAAAAAATATATCTATCTCTAGCTTCACTACAATTACTGTTAAGTACTTATTTTCAAGAATGCCGCTCATCAGCTGCATACTACATAGAAGCAAATATAAAAGTAATTTTTTTTTTACCTTTTTCAATTCTTTATTAAGCTCGGTATCTTCGGAGAGTTTCCGTTTTTCGGTATTACCACCAGTACTACTGCTACCGCTGATGGATGAAACAGAAACATCAGCTTCTAAAGTCTGTAATGAGAAAAAAAAATCATCACTAAAAGCTCAATAACACAGCTCATCCATGCGACGAAATGCACAATGATGTGACAAAGCTATAGGAGTGTCTCTTCAGAGACAGAAAATGAAGGATTGAGGATAAAAATCAACAATCTCTAACTCCATCCTATCATTCATCTTCAATCGTGATCAGTTTTTTTTTTGCAAGTAACTACATAATTAACTACCCATGTACAAAGGGCATTCGCATTCAAATACTACTGACAGTAGCATTTGAATGACCTTCGTAATTCAACCAGAAGTCAGTAATCTGGCCGCAACTGGGTGAGAACAGTTTTTTTGTCAAGTACCGATAATTCATTGTTTTATATGGGGAGGACAGGGAGGACTAAGTAGCGTAAGTAAAGTACTAGTTTCATGGTATCTACGTGAGATTTAGGGCCGTATTCGTAGGCGTTTTTCAAGGGTCACTTGGCTAAGTGGTGAATTTTGAAGCAATTTTTCCAGGCGTGACTGAATTATTGAAATGTTGTTTATTGTTAAATTGAGAGATTGGACTCCGAAGTATTGATTTATCATTTTAAAAATACGAAATTTTCATTCTTATATGAGAAAAATTGAATCAAAATTCACTACTTAGCCAAGTGACCCTCGAGTAACGTCTATGAATACGGCCCTTATTGATATCAAAATGAAACAAAATTTTTAAATTTATTCTCTCTTTTTGTGTCAAGGAACCTGGAGTATTCATGGAAGTAGACTCTGCAGAGTGCTCATGCATAACAGCATCCAAAAAATGTAAACATATACATTGTTGCAACGTTTATGTACCTGGAAAGAACTTCAATAAATGAAAAATCTGTAACATAACTACCAGCTGTCCAATATCAAGTTCATAACCATTCAAAAACTTGTAAACGAAAGACAGCTAAACGTACATACTATGTACTTGCAGATTCCATATTCTATGGTTTTCAATGAAAGAAACTATGATTTTTGAGCAATCAATTCATAATAGGTATCTGAAAATGAATTGAAGAATATTATAGAAAATACTCTTTTTGCAAAGTACAGGTATCTCTTCCAAACAATCACCTAGTGAAAACATAACCCGTTAATTAGTTTTTAACCTGAAACCTTAAATTTCAAAAATTGTGGTTAAAAACCAGTTATAATTGCAATTTTTCCCGTTTTTTTTAACCTTCTGGTTTTGTAAGTAGCAAAGATTTGATCAATTGTACTTGAATTTTGTAACTTTGAAGTAATCATTGGAGATTTTCACGGCAATTTTAATAGTTTTTTGTACATTTTGTGATGTTTTGCGACATTGATAATAATTATTAATATATGATTATAATTCCTTTAGGATTGCATCAGGAAAATGTCTACAAGATTGTTTCTAATTCGGTTTTGGCAACCAATGATGCTACTAAAAACATATTTGAAAATGCTATGAAACAAGCGACGTTTACCTCCGATATGACGCAAGCAATCGTTAATCTCCTGGAGGAGAAAAAATTCGACTTTCAACCATAGTACACGGGTCACTTTGGAACAGCTCGAGCATGGCGTGAATTTTCCCGCGGGTGGCTCGTGGGAAGTTGGTGTGCTCGGGCCCCGGTCCCAAAGTGCCCGTGATTTAGCCAATTTTAGTCACCATTGTTAAACCATGGTAATCTGCTATGGTATTTTTCAATACGTGTTTTGTAAGTAGCAAAGATTTGATCAATTGTACTTGAATTTTGTAACTTTGAAGTAATCATTGGAGATTTTCACGGCAATTTTAATAGTTTTTTGTACATTTTGTGATGTTTTGCGACATTGATAATAATTATTAATATATGATTATAATTCCTTTAGGATTGCATCAGGAAAATGTCTACAAGATTGTTTCTAATTCGGTTTTGGCAACCAATGATGCTACTAAAAACATATTTGAAAATGCTATGAAACAAGCGACGTTTACCTCCGATATGACGCAAGCAATCGTTAATCTCCTGGAGGAGAAAAAATTCGACTTTAAACCAATATTGTTGAAAATATTTGCTGATAACCCAAGTTATTTCGATAAAACTACTAGTAGTACACGGGTCACTTTGGAACAGCCCGAGCATGGCGTGAATTTTCCCGCGGGTGGCTCGTGGGAAGTTGGTGTGCTCGGGCCCCGGTCCCAAAGTGCCCGTGATTTAGCCAATTTTAGTCACCATTGTTAAACCATGGTAATCTGCTATGGTATTTTTCAATACGTTTGAAAATTTATGTTTACCTGTTTTTATGTATTATGTTTTTCATGTGAATTTGATCAATTTTACGGTAACCAACCTACTAATTACTATAATCATGTAACCACATCTTGTTCTCAACTGTACATTCCACGGTCAATGTTGGTTAATGTTACAATGTACGCTTAATTGGTTTTCATTTTATTTAATCTACTGTTTTAACTTATTGTATGTATTTAGATAAATTCAACTCATCAATTTACCATTAGTTCTCCTTAAATATTAAAATTTTAATTTGTTTAAAATAATGTTGTTAAATCAACCTATTTATCTCTTCTCTTTATTGAATTATCATATATTCTCATGTTAATTCTACGGTTCATTATGTATAGTTTTGTTTCGATCAAAAGGAACTGAGGTTACATCTCAAATTTCGTCTGAAGGCGTTTACGAGAATTTTCAGGGCAAATTAGTAGCTCAAAATACAAAATTAAGTTGGGTGATTGCTGGAAAACTTGATTTTTTAGAGCCAATCACAACCTCCCTACATTGCTCAATGGAGCCCACAATTGATATTCAACTGAAAAAATTTTGGGAAGTTGAAGATTGTGCAAATCTTGCTTCAGAAAAAATGTCCAAGGAAGACCTTGCTTGTGAGAAATTTTACTCAGACACTGTGACCAGGGTCTCTGGTAAATATTGTGTTCGTCTTCCTTTTAAACGAAATCCTTCGCCAGACGGTAATGCAGATATATAAGTTATTACTCATATGGCTACAATCGAGCTGGTCTCTCGCCCTTTGTAAGAAGAGCGGCAACTCCAATACCGCGCTATCCTCTAAGCCAGAGGGACGGTCTTTACGCAGTTTATTTCTTTGGGTATTTTGGGCGAATTCGATTGAAATTTTTAGTAAGTTCGTGAAATCGTGATGGGAAATTATTTATATTTTTTTGAAAATGTTATGTCTCTTCGGGTAAGTAATGTATGTATGCACTATGCATTATGGTTAATTATTTTCATTACATATTATCATTACTACTATGATTACTATTATATTTACGATTACCTAAATAATTTTTATTTCTATTCCTATTTAGGTTGGTATAACAATCATTGGCATGATGACCAGGTCTCTTACAACGGCCGCAAGTCATGGACAAAGTTGATGCATCGGCAGAACTCTTGGGCTTGACAATCGGTGGCTCTGAAGGCTCATAGCAGTCGATCACGAGTTGACGGACGCCCTTAACGTTGTCATTTAAGAAATTTTGTACTGGATTGAAATTAATCAAAACCTACCTATTCATACAATAATACTTGGCAGTGCAAGAGTTGGAAAAACAGTTCTCTCAAAAGCATTATACCAAACATTATCACGCTTCTATTTTCAGCAACCTAATAGCAGTTCAGAATTTATGTTATGTTATGTGGACCAACAGGTAAAGCAAGTCATAATATTGATGGCATAACTTTACACAATGCATTCAAGTTATCTGTAAATTAATATAATGGAACATTGATTCCTCTAACTTTTATAGTTGAAAATACATTACTTATACGTATTCAAAATTATTCAATTTGAAATTCATTTTGAGAGATGAAATTAGCATGGTAGGAGCTTGTATGTTGAATCATGTTGATCAACGCTCAAGTCAAATCTTTAATGATGGAACAGGTGACTATAGTCCAATTTACAAACATCCAGACCACGCAGACTTTCTACTTAGTGATCATCACGAATAACGGAAACGTCAATTAGTGGTGGATCACCAACGAGGAGATCACGATGCTCCAACATTAGTTGGACATCGCAATGAACAAGTAAGCCACTCATAAATTAAAATCATACAGTAAAGACAACCTATGGTCAATGCTGAATTCTAATAACACTTTGTCATTTATATTATGTCCATGTTTCACATAGCTAAACGAAGAATGTAAGCGATCAACGTAAAATAACTACGATTCTTCCCTTTAGCCGAGGTGTGAGTAAGCATTTTTTTTTTTTTTTTTCAACGACGAGGTGCAGGTAATTCCGAGGCGTTAAATACCTAATCTGGCAACGAATTATTGAAAGCGGTCGATCTCTATATTATTCTATTGACGAAAAACGATGAATGTTCTGAATTGTCAACTCAGAAGCGCGATCAAATGAAAGGTGGCTGTTAGTAATGTGTATCTTCTTAGTAGATCGCTTTATAATTATTCTTTTCTTCAATTCTATTGCTATAAAACTTCTAAATCTATCACTACTTTCTTACTATTTTCTTCATTCTTTCTCTGCTACCTTCGACTGTCGCTTAATTTTCATTCCTCTTCCTACATCCACTGTTATTGTGATAGCATTATAATAATGATTTTCATCTTAAGCTATTACCCAGTTTTATACTTTTTTAATACATACGTTAAATCTCCAGTCTTGTAAGCGTTTCAACATAATACAGAAGTACGTTTACTTTTTACCCTGAGTTTTAATTCCAACTAGCAAGCAGTTTGACATTCAGGTAATCTTCGAACGTTAGAAAATCAAGACTGATCGAACCAGATGTTGAATTTACTCAGAAAGAAGATTGTAAAATGCAAAATGCAACAACTTCAGCAAAACGCCAACGCGACGTCTTGTTGCGCTTCAACGAAAAGGCCTGTTAGTACAGAGACCGACACAGAGGAAGCGGACACAGAGGAAGCGAACATAGCGTATAAAATATGAAAAAACTTCTCCACGTTATTATATTTTGATAAAGCATTACGCCATGATACATATACATTTATCGAGTGGAAACGAAAGGTAAAAGTCAAGTTGTGGGATACTGGGGGAACTCAGGACTGATAGGGTGAGATGCGGAAGAGGAATTATACGAGGGATAAGTATACATATACGTAGTAGAACGTTGAAAACATAAAACGAACGAGAAAGAGATTGGTTGTAGTAATTTCATTTCAAAAAGGATTAACGTGATCTTTGTACGTTGGTCGGGTCTTTGCTGCGGTTGGTAATATACATTTAGCGCTATGCCACGGAATGGAATAGTCTACTATATTGAGTTAAACAGGGGAACCGGAGAGAAGAACACGACCGACAACTTAAATATCTTTTTCAGTTTACAACTTCGGTCAAAAAAAAGGTACTTTTTTTGGCTCGAATAACGACACACAGCGAGAAAAAAGATTGGCATTTTTGTAAAAATTCTAGTTCGAGCAAGATATGTACATATTTCTCCATTCCTTCATTTTTTTCCCTCGTTGAAAACTCGGAATACGAATCACGGTGGTAAACTTTTTCATCGTTTTGTGGTTTAAACGCAGCTACCTGTACAGACAGAGAAGCAATAAACGAATGACGGAAATTGAATATTTTCTAGGTTCGTGTTTACAGGTTGTTTTTTTTCCTACTTCTTCGTCTCCATCGTCTTGTCTTTGAAATAGAGTGAAAAAAGGAGAAAAAGACAAGTAGTTAAATGATTTGAAATCCACGGATTGGGGCGAAGAGAAGTGCAAAAGTTGCTTAAATATTTGGTTTATGATCTCTGCACGAGGTGAACGATGGAATATAGTACTTTCATAGCTTTACTCCCCATTTTCTCCCTTCACTTTTCCGCCTTTCCGGCGATCTCCATCTACATCCATCACTTCCCCAAATACCTCCAATGAATGCTAAACGATGGTTAAATATTTACCATTTTTTCGCGTGCTCTTTAATCGCGAGCAGCGCAGCGGATTTATCGTTCGCGTGTTTATTATCTTCTTTACATAACTGTGTATAAATTTACTTATTTATAGTATTTGTACGACGTAAAATATTACGTTCATATTTCAGCGATTGGCACATTAGAACACATCTACAAAACGCATTTAGTAATTAAATCGGAAAACGCACCCTGACAAGAATTTGAGCTGTTCTATAACATTAATTTTGATTCAATTTTTTCCATTCTATACTCTCGTAGAAATTTTTACTCCATTTTTATTTTTATTTTTAAATTGTCAAAAAAAAGGTATATCAACAAAATGCCAACTTTCTGCAGCTAAATGCCAACAAAGTTGAAAGCTCTATATGAATTTCGAAGTCTCAGATCTGTTGTATGCGGAACTGAGTGGAGGTCATTCAAGCTCCAGTACTCAAACAAGTCTAAGTACCCACCATTAATGAAATCGAAGGTGCTTCAAATCCACAGTATGAGACCTTGGAGCAATTGATAAACTTCATCCAAGTTACGGAGAGAAAAGTTGGTAAGTAATAAGTTGATTAAACTTGAAAAATACATATTATGGTCATAAGTCAGTGAATTCTTGAAAAATATTAGTATGGATCGCAGATACAGTCACATAGGGCGAGATGTCCCGTCCCAACTTATTCTATGTATCAGAATGCTTCAAAGCTATCCTAACCCAAATCTTTCTCACTAATATAATTTCTCAAGAGCGTAAAAATTCTCAAATCAACTCATCATCCATTTCTGAAATCAACCTTTTCTCGCGTTTTCGCTCTTTTGATTAAAAAAATTAACACGAAACCATCTCCCGGCAATTATTCGCTTTTTAGGCCACTCTTTCATAAGACGCGATTCGCGATTCAATTCAAACTCGTAATTATGTTATTCGCAACATTACGAAAGAAAAATGAAAAAAATAAGTTGAAAGCAGACTTTTTAACACATAGAAAAAAACTTTCTCGCACTTGAAAAAAAAAACACGATCTGTTCTCGTTTCGTTCTGTAGTCGAGTTTTTTTAAACCTTTTTAAGAGATCTATTCAGAACGTACTCGGATAAATAATGCATTTGTCTCATCGCCCTAAATTCATCTTTTTCGCCTGAGTTCACAGTTTAAGAGTAATTAAAACGGGAAAAAATGGCATTAACGAGGCTTTTGTTGATTTACTTAGTTATACTAGAGGGTGATGTTCGTGTAGTGCCACTGTTATGAGCATAGAAGTCATATTTTAAAAATCGACTCTCCTGATTTTCTTATCGAATGCTCTGGTAGAATTCAGACATCAGACAATTAAAACACGCCTGAATTCGGTTATTGAGACCGTTACAACGTTGAAAACTCAACCGGTTTCTACTCCCGCTCCAACAAAGAATGCTATACAACTGAAGAAAAAGGACCTTCCAACATACAAGTGGCGACTAGCCGGCGTACTGGGTCATCTTCAAACATGTCAATTTTATTTCTGAAATTTTTCAAGAAAATTTAGGGGGAAATGAAAAAAAAAATTGCTTGAACATATTTGAATTGAATTTGAAATGGGTTTTGAGATAAAAACTTGATAATGATTGTCCAAAAATAAATGAAAATTACTTTTTTTTTTTGAAGTTTTTTCATTTAATTATTCTTTTTTATTAAGTACGAGTATTACCTATTATTTTTTTTCAATTTTAAGCTTGGATCAAATCAATTTTGAACTGCTGTAATACCAAACGAAGTATTTTTACTAGGTCAATATGAATGCTGTTATTGATGATTTATGCGGAGGAACATCGCAGGCGGCTCAGCCTGTTTTGGAAATAATTGGAACTTTGGTGGAGCCCCAGGCCGGACCATCTGGAAATCATTCTGTTCTAGTCTAATTTGAATTTTGATTTTGCTATTTCAAATCATCTAATTGTATATTTTTATTTTATCCATTTTGAAAAAAAAAAAAAAAAAACTATGTCTTTATCACCACCACTAGCATCACCGCAAATGGTAAGACAAATGGCATAGCCGTTTTTTCGCCATAAAAAATGAAGCTTTTTCTGCGATGGAATGTGCATGTCCAGCGGATTATTACGATAATTTTATCTGGTTATAAATGTATCGTTAAGTGTCTATTATCCTTAAGACTGAGTTTTCCAAAACTAATAGTACATTACCAGAACTGACAATTTGAGCATATCACAAAATTTCAGTTTTTTTGAGAAGAAAAAAAAAGTAAGGCGTAACTCAACTTCAATACGGCCAAAATCTTGTCCAACGAAACAATCGACGACCAATGGGAAATTCAACTTCGACGAGAAAAAAGTATTACCAGCAACGACAACGGCGTTGACTTGATTAGAGCAAGAAATTGAACGAGATTATTCCCAACATCGTATAAAGATGGAATAAGTCCGACATAGTCGTTTCTTTTATTAAATAAAAAAAAAAATAGAAGAAAATTCGATCAGAAGTAAAAAAAAAGAAGCGAGTCGAATTCCGAAGCTGAAGATGAGAAAAAAAACTCTATTCGGCGCTTATTACGCGAATATAGGAAAATTCGCGCGTTTAATTTTGGAAATAGCGTTCGCATACGTACGAGGGCATGATGCGAACGCAGGAGCAGGGAAGAACGTATTGAGTGAGAAATTGCAGCGCAAAGGCTATACGACGATGCTATTTGTTGGTCTGCGTCCATCAATGAGACGCAGGACTGTGAGGTGGTGCAGGGTACCGTGAATTGTATAGTGTAGAAAATACTTCATAATACTCCGGCGCGCGTAAAGTACATACTCGTACAGATACGATGTACATTGAGAGAGGTGTGTATTATGAGTTCTGAGCTTCACTATGTACGTACTACATACATGTGTAGGTACCATATACTCGTTTACGAACGCGAGAGAGAGCACACTAGAGTCTATGGTGGTTTTTGCTGTTTCGGCCTGGGCGCTTTTTTGAAATGGCGTAATAAATTTGTTATATTCGCTTGAGCGGAATACGAGAAATTTTCCGAATCAACGAGCCGGAAGTAAATACTCGCCTTTTTTATTTTGTTTCGCGAACGTACTAGTGAAAGGTTTTAATAATAAATGTTGCTATGTGGTGCACGCGGCGCAACATCGGCAACGCTGAAAAAAAAAAAACTAACACGAGTCTCTAGACGACCACGACCCTCCATACCCGGCCATCGCGAAGTCTGCTCATTCAACTTTACATCATCAAGAAGTGTTGTTTGAAAGCGAAAAATCGGGCAACCAGTTCATTCTGCCTCGAATGAAACAGAATAGGCAATTTTATTAACGCCTGTTGCTGTAACAACGCGAATGAATGGAGAGGTTAGGAAGGGCAGGGTGATCTAATTACGAAGTAACGCCGTTATGGGTAGTTAAAACGTGCAGTGGAAATACGAACGAATTCGAGTTAGTTCGCCTACGCATCGTGCCGATTGAAAAATCCAGATGAAAACGAAAATATTATTTATTGGAGGTTCTGAGGCGAGAATACGATTGCCCTTGTGATAGCGGGGTTGATTGATACCCGACAATTTCCTTCTAGGGTGAGTTGACTCTTGAAAAAACGCATTTCTGTATAAATTAACAACCAAATTTTCTAAAAATGTAAGTTTATAATACTTATAATATTAATATATCGTTAGGTTCCACTCCAAACACAGATGAGAAAGAAATGGAAGGTAACTAAAAAAGATGAGTGTAGTCCTGAGTGCCAATGCATTTCGCAACTCAGGATAATAATGCAAAGTTAACGTTGTTTTGTTCAAATATTAAATTTTTTAGTATTTTATCTAAGCCAATCAGCGATTAGTCTTAATCAGCGCCTAATATTAGATTGATTTAAAATTCAATTTCAACCTGTAGCTACGGTGACTCGGTATACAAGAGCAGGTGATCCGGTTGTGACGGATATTCGGCAGTTGAAGTATTCAACAATGGAGAAATCACTTCTGATTCATTTTAATTATAAGAAAAAAATTAAATTTTTGCGCGACAAAAAAAAGGAATATTTCTGGAAATGTTGACCAAAAGAATGTTTCTCTGCAACTGGGAACTTTTTATACATAATATAAAGTATTCATTTTGACAATTCTGATTATTCATACTCGTATGTAAATAGATTTTTCCAGGAAATTTTGATGACAATGAGTTCGGAGACTGCGGGTTTGGCAAGGCCGCGGCAATCTTCAATTTCAAAGATGTGAACCTGACTGATGAAGAATAGTTTCAAAATCAATAACATCAGGCAACAGAATTGCAATCTGCAAGATTAAGCGCAAAGCTCGATATTACTTTGGTTTAGAGCATGTGGAGAAGGAGGAATGAGGGAATATAATGAAAAAAATTTCGCGTGTTCTCCCATCATAATCCACCATCCGCCTGCACCTACAAATATACATATATTCATAAACAACCAACGTCTCTCACTCAGCAACATACACATAAAAACTATAAGACTACACCAAGCAGCACATTGCACACATACGAATACCATAGCACGAAGTCATCCCTCTTCCTCAGCCCCTTTCCAAAATTTCCCAACCAAAACATATACGCGCGCTCCGTCATACCATCCTTGGTAGTGAAGAAATAATACTTTTGCATGCTACCTTACATTTTTTTGTTTCACCTCACAACCCTCGGATCTTTCGTCACCGCATCGAGCGTATCACGGAATATATAAATATTTCACAAAACGAAAACTTGATACAAAATTCTCCCACTTATTCTTCACCTCTACCATCATCGTGATCGTCTTCATTTTGCGAGCCGCACGATGTATTTTCTAAGGTATCTTGCGCCAGGTAAACGCATCACCGAGTGATACGGCGACCTACACTTTGAGGCACTCGGAATCGTCGGCTCGATGTTATTACTACACATTCGTAGGAGACTATAACTTTCGCTCTTCTTCGCCCTTCTGCTGTTCTAGACCGAAAATAACTGTCGTGACACGCGAGGTACACTTACTACCAAATTTTATTTTCAATTAAAACTCATAAAGTGTTCTCCGGGGATTTGAATGGAAAGTAGTCTTGGTGGTAGTTCTTGTCTCAGGTGGCGCTAACCACACCGATAAAATTGTTTAGCTGCCAGCAAGTTTTGAGTTTAGCTCCCACAGCGAAATTTTCAAAAACCGCTACCTCAACGCTCAGGTTGTTTCCACGCCAATTATGATTATGACCCCACGCGCTTGACCAAGGGTCATGTTTTATTGTTCCGTTCAACTAAATTTGATATAAGTATTATGTTTTTCGAAGATTATTCAAATTCTTCATTTCTAATAAAAAATTGAATAATCCTCGACAGATGCACTACGAAAAATTTAGCTGAATGGGAAAAAGAAAGAAGTCCCTTGTGCAAGCACGCGGGTCGAAATTTTACCTGAGCGTCGGGGTAGCGGCTGGCGATTTTAAAAAAATTCTCAAATTCTAAATTTCACTATGGGAGCTACACTCAAAACTGGCAGCTAAAATTTAAATATTCTTTAAATAAATATTTCTCGACACAGAGAGATGGACTATGGGTATTTTGTACTAGAGAGTCAGAAAGAAATTATCACCAAGATAGTCCCGATAAATGCAGAGTAAGTAGGTATGATTATAAAAATTTAATTAACTTTGTTTATTTTGAAATATTAATTTTTCAAATTTTGTAGACACATCACTACAGTACACAGTGAGGAATCTGAACTTCCACCAAAGAACTCGATACATCGAAAATCGAAGCTATTTTTTCTGAGCTTTTGATGTTAACAAAAAATCACGTAGAATTGAAGCCTTCATCAGCTGTTATTATTTATGTACATACCTACGTTTTGGCGGTTTTGATGAAGGAAAATTGAAATTTTCATTGTGTTATCATAATATATCATTATACCGTGTATTGATCAAAGTCAAGTTACATAATTTTTCGTAACGTTTTTTTCGTTTCTTTTCAAACTTTATAAATAATCCTTTTTCATTTTTCATAGTTCTACTCGAATTATATCTTTTTTCATTTTTTTTGTTTTTGTTGCTGATATCCATTCTCACCATTGTGTAAAATATGAGTATGCGGCAGATATTTTGAATGACCTGGAGGATATTATAACCAACGGGATCTTCAATCTCTAATGATGGCGGAAAGGAGAATGGGTGTTTTGAAAATCGGAGAGGATGTCCTTGATATTGAAAAACACATTGTGAAGTTCAAAACATTGCTTAAAGAGCTGTATGATGCAAGTGCCGAGCTTACAGAGGCGAAAAAGATGAACTGTTTCTTGCTGACCTTAGACGAGGCGAAAAAATATTACATACGTTTATAAGTACACAGTACAGTTAGAACCTTTTTAAGGGAAAGGTAATTGATACACATTTTAGATAGTTTTACATAGCAATACTGCCTACGTTTTAGTTATGATAATACGTATACGATCATTCGTGTACTCAATACAATAGTGTGAAATATAGAACCACGTTCCAATTTTGTAGTGCAATTTTTCGCTTTCTTTACATATTTCGATAAAAACACAATTTTTAGACTGTAAAAGATCCAAACAAAATGATACAATAATACGACAATTTTGTCGCTTAGGCCTGCCAATGGTAAGGAAGAAGTTTTGTCATTTTCTGTTCTGAGTAACTTGACTTTATTACGGAAAAGTCATGTTACTGCTGTGTATGAGAGCTTAGTACCATCACTTGAATTCCAACAGTATTCAACTCTTTGGAATTTTCGTAATTTTTGTACATGAATTTTGAATGAATCAGAAATTGTTTGATGTTGTTTGAAGTGTTTAGGACGCCAATTTTTCGATTTTCCAGTGTTCCTTGAAGTTTGGACATTCCAAGTCTAATAAGTATTTATTTTGATTCGAAGGTGAGGGTGTCAGAAATACTTTCATCATTTCAATTTTATTGGCAGAGCATTTTGCAAACATTTCAGGAATTTTTTTGAGGCGGAGAGGTCAAAATTGCACACGTCAATTTTTCACATGTTCGGTCTTAAAAAGTCTCACCAAAAACAAAAAAACCGCCCCTCGAACACCTCTTGTGAAGAGATCTACACCTATTTTCATCAAAAATAAGTAGGTATGTATAAAAACTTCGATATTCACGTACTTGTGCAACACACATATACACAACACTAAGCAACCAGTCATAATACATCACGTTACTTCAGCGTTCGCTATTTATTCAACCATTCAAGACTCACCCTTTAAAACTACAGCATCTTTAAAGCGTAGGTAGCTTTTTACAATTTGAGTGTTCGGCAATTGAAATGACGGCAGCTCGAATACATATGCTTGCAACATATATGAGCTTTTGCCAGAACACCCAACATATATATCACGCACTCACACAGCGCAGTTTGAAAAAAAGTAAACCTGTACACAAATGTAGGTATGTATTTTTTACAACGTAGGTAGCAGGTATTACAAGTAAAAAAGTGGATAGGTAGTAGTTAGTTATACGTAAGGTAATATACCAAATTCAACGTATGTACTTTACTCGTTCACCGTTCAGTGTTACCCATTCGCCATAAGGCACTTTCTATTTCTTCTCTCGCGTTTAAAATTTAATATGCTATCAAGAAGCCCAAACGGTCGGACTGCCCCCGTCAAGTACATGAAAAAATGAAACATATTTTTCATAAAAAGTACAAGAACGAATGAAAGTAACTAAATTTCTTCGAAGAAATAAATGAAAGTAGAATAGTTTACACAAGGGAGAGCTCGACTTTTTTTTTGGGGAAGTTGAAGAGGGATTCCATAAAAAATTGTAGGGAGATCTCAAAAAACTACCGGAAAAATTTTGAATCCGTAACTTGAGTAAGTCTTGCAAAACCTCCTGAGAAGTGAAACAAATTCGAAACGGTTTTCGTTGATTCTAAGTGGATTTATGCGATATGTAGGGCAAACCCAATATTTTTTTTTGAATGTTTATTTGTAGCACTCCGATTACAAGTGTAACAAGATCATTTTATGTTTCAGAAAATTTCCTTTCAAATAAGCACAACTTCATTTCGAATATTTTGCAAAATGAATATTTTTGCATATTTGATTGATATTCGAATATTTTCGTCTAAAATTACCACATATTTCACAATTTATCGAATTTTTTAGAATATTTTGGAAATTTTTGCATTTTGAGAATCGCAACACTGTAAAACGTCCAGATAAAAATCTCTAGTTTTCCTTTTATTGTTTGTGTTCTGTGACTAGCTGGCTGCATTCGCGACCAGTATAAGTTGAAAAGGAAAAAATCTGATTCTTAATTCCAAACCGCGAGAAAAAGTGTACTTTTTAGTAGTAAGCTGAATAATTTCTCATTAACGGTTGTTTTTTTCTCGTTTCCGAGTTACCTGTATGTTAATTTTTTTTCATGTTTTAAATAGTAAAACCCTCACCATGGCACCAAAGAAATCCGGTTTAGCCGATAGAGCTCACGAGTACAGATCTAAAGGCATAATATTGGAAAACAGAAACTTAGTCTGTACGCACTGCGGAATAATGGTCTCTAATACCAAGACTCAAAGTGAGCAACATTTAGCCACCCGAAAGCACCAAAGAAATGTTGCAGTGAAAACAAAATTCCAAACACTTCCTGACTCAAAAAATCCATTATAATATTTAATATTTTACCTTGAATGAGAGCATATTTTGGGTTGTCCTAGTAATATAGTCAATTATCATTAAAAAAATTGTTTTTTCTTGGTTTTCAATATACATTTTAAAAAGTGAAATCCTGCCCTTCTAGAAAAAAGATGGCCAAGGTCAGGGATCCGAAATTTTTCCTACAGTCTTTCGAGGGTTTTCACGACTTTTTATCGAATCCCCACTACCATTTACCAAGAAATCAAAGTTACTGCTACAGATTTCTTATCAACTTGGCTCATTTCAACATTCACATTTCATTCTTAACAAATTTCAATTAGCTTTGTGCATCTTCATATCAAATACCATCTCAGTCTATCTTTCATGAAATGAGCTCGTAACCGGAATAAAAATGAGCTTGAAAAAATCGCGCGAATAAAAACACACCACCACACGAGGGAGTAAAGAGCGAAGAGACCGAATATAAGCCGAGAAAACGATAGAAAATATCTATACCACCGCAGCAAACGCGTCTAACAGCACCTTTCTCTATGATAAATCCGACACGCAATTTTTACAACGTTTTAAATTCTAATTTGAAATTCAAACGAACAACTTCCATTCGAACGAACCCGGTGCTTTCTAACGTAAACGATTTAGACACTACCCCGACGCCGCCGTCGCCGCTGTTTCAAATTGTTACACGAAATGTGCTTCGTGAGAAAGTTTTTTTTTCCTCCTTCCTTTATTTTCCTCTCGTGCCATCGTTTTTCTCGCCCGCGGAAAAGGTGCCTCTATATGTAGATATGGTATAAAGTCTAACGGATACATTTTTGTATATCATTTAAACGATTCTTCCTGCGTGTAACCTCCCTCGCCACTGTTTTTTGATACGTATACGGTGACGACGCGACGCTACGCACATACAATCTGTACATAGTAAAGGGAAATATACCACCATTATCGCTCAATTTCACGTCCTTAATTCCGACAATGCAAAGATGACATTGCTACGAAGTACCACAGATGATGCGTTTCAAAATGTAATAATTTCTGGTAGAATTTCTAGTAAGAAAATGACGATCGGTGACGATTTCTCTAATTTTTTAGACGAAAAATAAAAGATAAAAAACACTCCCCATTTCGAACAGGACCTCGCTATATTTCGAGCAGCACTCAAAAAAAGGCCTGCACCAATCCAAGAAATAAAAATTGAATACCAACGCAACAAACCGTACAAGAAACATAACATCAGCATCAACAACACCATCGTCGTCGAGCTCGAATCTCTCGTCTTTCGTTCAAACTCCGCTTTCTTCACTCGCTCTTCATCGACGAAAACCTCGGATAACCGCAATGCTCGTTTAAAATTCGCCCTCTTCAATCGGTCAAATTAATTAGCAAGCCGTTTACAACACAGCAAGCAGAGGCAAGCGAAGGCAATCGGCCACACGCCCAATTTAACAAATGGAAAAGAACCCCTAGGAGTAGTTACCCTTTCGTAAATAGTCGATCGACCCCCGTTATTTTTTTTCTGCTGTTTCTCGCCTCTCTACGTTAGAAATTCTCTCACTTCATTGGGCCACAGTCGAAAACCTCAACCTTCAGAGTGGTTCGGTTATATAGCCACCGCCGTCGTCTACATTCTACGTAATTCGAAACGACGTACATTTTTGAAAAATCGCACCAACGATTACTTTTAACGAGAGGCGAAAAAACACCCAGCGTAGATACGCGCCGAGCAAAAATACCTACTCGTGGATTTTAAAAATATGTACACGTAAACGTTACGTTTTCCGAGCCTTCTCTCTATCTGTGTGTCTTTTTTCACGCCGGCACTGTTCTTTCTTTCTACCCGGCGTGGTGTAGTATTTTTCCATACTCTTATAGTAACTCTTTTCTCAAACAAATAGCGCCGCAAGTCATCCAAAATTCAAACCTTACTCGCGCCGTTTCGCGCATTAAAGTAATATTTATCTCGAAAAGGTTTTTAAATGCGCGCCTTACAAAAATGACGCTATATTTTTCAAATCCCAAGTACACCTCCAAGTCTTCTTTCTCGAAAACGTGTTTTCCTCCGCGCTTTTTCTCACCTTCGCCTTCAACAATTCCCAGCTTTTACGAATATTACCATTTTATTTTACTCCATGTATGAATGAGAAAGCGCGGAGGTGTTGAATGTTGATACGTTACGCTTCATTTAAGTTCGTTATCAATATTGTAATGCTAGAATAAATTACTTACAAAAAACTATTAAAAATCGCATTCGCGATGTCCAACAACCCTACCAATCTTTAAATGCACAGCAACAAGATATGATTCGGTGTCATTAATTATTTCAAAATTATCATTAATTATCAAACGTATTACTCCTTTTAATAATGAATATCAGGAATAATACATAATTATGTTTTTATGAATTTAATTTTTAGCATACCTACTTATTCTTCAATTTGAGCACAAAGAAAGGCTAAACAATGGTCGAAGAAAGCACACTGCGAAGTCGCTCATTAGGTAATTACATATTATGATTGTCACGAGCGCAAAACATGCACTTGGGATGGTCACAAAGGACCGGAAACTTTTTTTTTATCAACAGATGATTGCCGTTTTCTGATAATGGAAATAATTTGTTTTTTGACGAGGTACAAGACAATATTTTCATTACTTTTCAAATTTGTTTTTCGTTTTTTGGAGAGAATTTGTTGTTTTTTAAAAATGGCTGTAAACCAAGATGATTAATTCAACTGGGCATTAATTGGCCAATTTAGTGGAAAAATTTCCACTTCTTTATGACGAAAAAAATGGAGACTACAAAAATAAATCTGCGAACGAAAACGCTTGTCTTATTACAAGCGGAGAAATTATGTATACAAGTGAGAAACATTTTTATTATCTTGTGAATAAGGGAATTATGGAATCTCAAAATATTAGGGCAAGATACATTAAAGAACGATCAAAATATACCCCATCGGGATCTGCCGCTCAGCCAAGCGAATGGCCAATAATGGTTCATTTGGCCTTCCTGGAAAAAGATGTCAAAAAACGAAGGACATACCGCAATGTATTGCCTGCAAATGATACTCCAGATGAAAATGTCATTGAAGTTATTGAACATGAGACTGCAGAAACTCAGCCTTTAGCGTTGCGTACAACTAGTAAATTTAAGGCTTTCAACTCAGTACAGAGTTAATAAACAGAGATCGCATTTATGGAGAGTATGGTCACAAGACTTCATAAGTCAGGTTCGCTGAAGAACCAAATGGATGGTGCACATATTAATGTTGAAGTGTGTACTACTGTAAAAAGTGTAAAGTATATTTTCAAATATATTTACAAGGGTTATGATTGTGATTGTATTAAAATAATGCATCAAGGAACTTCGTTATTATTGTATGATGAGATAGAATCCTACCTAGATTGTTGTTATATAAGTGCATGTGAAGCTGCCTGGAGATTATTTGAATTCAAGTTACAAATCAGGTTCGCAGAAGAACCAAATGGATGGATCCGCAACTCAAATGCCGTTGCTTAGTGTCATTCACTTGTTTTTGACGACAATAATATACCTACCCGTTATGCAGGTCCTCATTGTTAATAAATTAATTTAGAAGCGGACTAAATTTACTCCCTGAAGCAGGACTAAATCCCTGTCGGTGGCCGCGGGCCAAAATCACTCGTACTTTTCCGGATAAACAGAAACTAGTCCAAAAAATGGAGTTTACTAATGTGCAATTAAAATTAATATGATTCAGACTGTTTTGTTACCTGTAAACTAAATTGATATTTTCTAATTTCGAAGGTTTTTATTTATTTTTTATGATTTGTTGGATTTTAATTGTTGTAGTAATTAATTAATTAATTGTTTTTTTGTCTTTTCTTACTCTCGTCAGCTGAGGAGAGTATGTTTATGCAAATAAATTGATTTTTTTTTGTTTTTATCATAGCATATTTTTCTTATTGTTTTACCTCTCTGAAAGGAAAATTTTGGTTTTCACTTGAACATTTCACTAATGGTGCAGAGAATGTTCCATATTTTGAGAGGGAGTTTCAATGTGTAGGCAATATCTTGTTTACCTGAGTTTTCAATTGAAGATTGAAGTTACAACAGAAAGTGGTACGTCTACTTATATTACATGAAGTAACACCATGCATCAGATAGCTCGGTGTATGAGGCGGATCTGCTGTCGGATGTGAGTGAGAGATATGTAAAAAATATCTGTGTTTATCAGATTTGATCCACATACTCCATTGAAAAGTAATGAAAACAATATTGAAAAAATCAGCATTAGCTTACAAGATATTCAGAAGTTTCTATAAAGTAGAAAAAAAATGTTATTATACTCAGCAACCCACCAACTTTCTTATGTAAATCGCTTCAAGGTGATGATTCCCACTACAATGAGTATGTCAGAAATGTCCAACAATTCACTGTGATATATGCACGAATGCATTGTTGCTAATAATTGCAAGTAGTGTTCAATATTGGGAGTTACATACGACATCATTAATGTAAATTGGAGATTATACTTTTTGGAGGAGAGGGACTTGGCTAAGGAATATTTACCAAGAACACCAGACGGTAGATGTATTCTTCTCTCCTACAAAAAAACGAAAAACAAATTTCAAGGGCATGTTATAAAAAAGCCTTGCCCTTTAAGCATGTTCATTGTTCAGATGTCTTGAGAATGAGACTACACTCTTGAAAAAGTTGACAAAGATGGCTGCATTGCAGAATCTCTGTGAGTCAAATTTTAGTTTATACTGATAAGTAGGTATAGTTTTCAACTCTTTACAATCATCTAAATCTAAATTATATTTCAATACTCGAACGATTTGTGAAATTGGCAAATGAAATCTTATACGTGGTAAAGCGCTAGCATGCCCTTACTGCGGGGTTTTGCAACTCAAATTTACCCGCCATGTAGAGAGAATGCATTCTGAGGAATTGCGCATTCGCAATGTCATGACAAAAAGCGAAAAGCTCAAAGGTGAAGCAAAATTAAAATTTTGCCGCGAGCAATATCAGCTTTTGGCTCATGATGAAGGATCATCAAAATTCAACTCAAAACAAAGGCAAGCATCTTGCCCTGATGATATCATTCTAGCTTGCAACAGTCCCGCTGAGTTGGTGAAACGCGAAACTCTCCTCGAATGCCCGGACTGTCGAGGCACGTATGCTGATATTAAAAGGCACCAATGCCTCAAGCATAAAACCTATGAAAAGAATATACGAGATCGTGCAAAGCTTCATACTAGAACCATGGAAATGAATGATGCAGAGTTAGCAGAGTTTGTGGCTCCCATGAGGTAAGTTAGTGGCTAGTCCCAGGTCACACATTTTCATTGTTTCTTACCATTTTCATTCTTTTCAGAAATGACCAGATACTTGATATAATCAAAACGGACCCTCTACTCAGAAAATACTTGAAACACCAGCTGTCGAAAATCAACGACGCAGACAGCGACACTGAAGAGGGAGGTGACAACGGCGATGTTGACGATCCTGAAACTCCAGCTCCTGCACCTGATGACGCAACAAAAGCTCGTAAATGTAGCGCGCTTTACAAGACCATCAAAGAGCACAGAGTAATGGCGCTACATCAGGGTGTACATATTTTTGAGCGACTGCCAGAAATGCAGTCAGGATGTCGGTTTGGCAGATATATACAAATGAGAATATATCAGTTATATGCACCGTGTCATGCGCACATGCACGAAAGTGTACGAATATGTGGAAGCATGTAGGAAATATACGTCAAAGCTAGGTAGGAGCTTAAAATCTGCAGCGAATATACCCAGCGAGTATTTTTTTAATCATGTCTTTCTGTTTCTCACAGGAGCGATGTACGAAGTTTTCCCATCCGAACTAGAAGGAACAATGAACATACATATTATCAAGTACCATATCAGGATGGAAAAAAAGACCCACACACAGGGTAAATTATACAACCACTATTATTTCTACCTTATTCTATTATTGTACATTACATTTTCTTTACTTATTGCTTTTCAAAATTCAAATCAAAATGAACCAAAGAGGAAACAGATACAACCCAATGGAAGCTGCCAAAAGAAATAATACGACACAAGGAGCAGCCGGCTTAGCTGTAAGTTGAAAATTATTCAACTCGAAGCTACCAAGCATCAAAATAAAATTGTTTACTGAAGAAAAAGTAGTAATTTCTTTTTTGTATGATAATACTTATCTCTAAAACGTCAATTCAACCATTCCATCCTGTTCAGGTAACTATTCCAAAAATGTAGTCATATCACGAGGAGCATTCACTCCGTCAAATGTACCCTCAACAACCTAGAAAGCGTTGGTGAGTCCACAGAACAAGAAGTCATCAAAAACCAGATTCCAAAAGAGTACGTTAAAAGAAGTGTTAAGGGAGTTGATCAGGGATGTGGATATGAAATACTCGATCGCAGACCGGATCCAATGACTGGAAATTGTGATCAATGTGGACCAACTCTTTGCTTAATTTTTTTGTAATGATTCTCATTTTTTAAAAAATATTCAATACCCTACATATTTTAATACTTTCACTTATTCATTTTATATCTTGCTTTTGTTTTGTTTTTCACTAGAACAATTTGGAATAAAATTATAAATTTGGTCAACAGGAGCAATTCTGTACTCTCCTATATTACATCATCAATGTTGAAAAAATCTCATTTGCTTCGCCGATTATGCCAGAAGTTACTTTTTTCCTTACTTCATTGCTGGAGCTCTTAAATAAAAAACATCCAAAGCATAGCGCATTAGCGTAGCGTTTTTACGTGAATATTTTGGTTTGAAACAAAGTAGCCAGTCAGCTTCCCAAATTTTCTCAACGTCAGCAACACCAGTCGTTCGCTTCAACAGATTCGTTAACATTAAGGTTCTTGAGGACAGTTCGCTTAGTGACTTCTACAACCCTAATGAAATTTAAATACATGTATTTTGAATAAATATTATATTGATCACACATCGAGTAGCCACTTCCAAATAGAAGGGTAACACTGAAATCTTTGAATATGAAATCATGGCTCAAATTAAAATGATATGATATTACTATCGGAATATCATAATTTTGGGTTTCAAGTTTCAGCTTTTTTGAACTCCATTTGTTCGATCATTCAAAACTTGGACAAAAATGCATTTCCCATTATATTTTCATTTCTTTTATTTTTTATTTTTTCATTTTTAAAAATATTTTTTTTCTTTTTTCTTTAAAAAATTGTGTTTTTTTTTTCAATTTTGAGAATTGTTTTTACAAAATACTGCTGAGAAAACGACAGTTTCTATCCAATTTTACACAATTATCGCCTCATTTTCATGTTCAAGATTGCCATTTCTGTTCAAAGCTTGCAATTCTCTGTAGAACGAAGCTAGTAACATTTTCAAAAATGTGGTCAGATTGGTCGTGCTTCAGCAAATATTACAATGCTACCCGAAGCTAAGCAAGCGCACAATTATTCATTAAAAAGCAACAAAAATTTGTTAAAATTGATACAGTAGGTAAAATAGCTAATTTTTTTATCGAAATCTTTTGTTTTCATAGTAGGTAGGTACAAAATATCAGAACAACTCCATGACTTTTTACCAAATTTAAATGTATCCCTGACCCTGGATTTCAGGAAGCTAAAAAAATGATAATGATAATACATCATCTTTTTCGCAAATCATGATTTGAAATTAAATCCTAAAAAAGCACGAGGGAAAATTCCGAGAAACGATAAAAGCTGAAAATGAGCAAAAATATATTAAGCACGCGGTTACCAGTTTCAAGTTTCTAGGAACATTCTTCATGGTATGTACAACTCACAAACATAGTCAACGATCGGTGCACTCAATCGCAGCAAACTGAATTCAATTTCATAAATCGGTTATTAAAAACCTTATATGTACCTAATATTTTCTATCGTTCGCCCAAAAACACATATCGTTCAACTGACGATAAAATAAGATGTGAAATGTCACGTTCAGCGACTCGTTGAAAACTACGTTCAACATCCGTCTTTACTCGGCATTACTAACACCTCTATGCAAATACCAATGGGCACGAATGAAAATCATTCATTTTTCCCATGACAGAAATCGTGCAGTTTTCATACAGGTTAACTTTACGACTCCGCACGGTTCTAAAAAATTATTTTATTGCATATGACAGCAATTCGACAGAAGTGTAATCAACGTTCAGTTCATCTGATAACACTTTATACGTAGGTTCTCACAGGAAAACAAAATCCTGTACCATACAAGAGATGGTCGAATATCAAGTACGTAAGATTGCAGGTGCAATGCAAACCTGAATAAAATTGAGGTTCAAGTGTATGTCAAACTTTTCAACAGGCAACCATTATGTACAATGCTGAATCATTACGAAATCGCAAATCCTTTCCAGATTCATCAACATTGGTCAAATTTACTGATTTGAGTGAACCGACACGTCGACTATGCCAATAAAGCTCTGCAAAGTTCCATATAACTCGCATTCTGCATATATTTTTGCTCTAATTTCGCTTTTGCACTTTTTTCACTAATTTGCAACTGCTCAATCTGTTCCAAGTGTTTCGTCTCTTTTTTGCAAATCTTCGATAAGCCTAAGCCCTACTATGAAATGATCTGTTCACTTTTAGGTAACCCACTCTTGAAAAAATGAGGCGATAATACTCGAATAAAACTGCGAAAACTACATCCGTCATAAACTGATACCAAAATTTTACATGATAAGACCAAAGTCAAATAGAGCAGGCAAAGGAAACATATGCATCACGAGATTCCAACTCTTTCTCACTAACAATAGTTAATAACTAATGTGATCAAATATTGAAAAAGGCTACATTCCTCATTATCTCTGTTGATTCTGGAACGACTGGATAGCTAAACAGAGAGTTGATAAAGCAAGCTGTATTTTAATAATCAATTTCAAATTTTTGAAATGCTGTACTCTACAAAGCCCACTTTTTCTCCCGAAGATCATAAATTTGGCCAATGTGAATACAAGACATGCAGTCTTGTCTTCCAACAGCAAGTTTTTTTTAGAGATGAACGTGGCCAAGAAACAGTGGCATATGACTGCAGATTTGACCTTCTAGGTGGAAGTTTTTGTGATGTTGATGGAAACTCAGAGAATAAGCTTATATACCTGATTAAAACACACGTGACAGTGCAAAGCAGAGTCGCTATAAAACACCAATGGAGCTGCTCAAATATCTTAACAGCATCGAAGAACCCTACACTGAAAAAAAAAAACAATAAAAATTACTATTTCAGTACAGTAACCGGATCCAATCCAAAAATAATAGTGATTTTTACTCAGCCAAAAAATACATTTTACTATAGAATTAGGTAAAATTTATTACTCTCATAGTAAAATTAACTAATCTCATAGTAAAATTTACTAATCTCATAGTAAAAATTGCAATATTTTTGAATGGGATCCGGTTACTGTATGAAATAGTAAAAATTATCCATAATTTTTTTTTCCGTGTACGCTCCTTGAATAATATAGGTGGTGAGTATTTCACTGATTATCTACTTCAAATGGGATCTACTCCTTCATTTGATATTTGTGTTTTGTTTTTGGTGATTTCAGATAATTTGTATGAAATAAATTTAGCAAATGATTTTTAAACCTACACAGCCATTCTCTACTTTGTCACCTTTCCTCCAGCAAGAAGCATCCTTAGGTACAAAATATTATAATGGTATAGATTGGAATGCTGGAAATGTTGATTACAACGATCTATTCACCTGTATTAAAGATTTCTGGCACCATAGCAATCCCTTAATATATGTATGTCTGAGGATATGAAAAAGGTTTATATGTGAAGAGCATATTTGATAACAATGTAATTGTGTTGAATGCGGATGACTATCTGTATTCTTACAGTGATCTTATTAGAAATTCTTGTAAAAATCATAATGGGGGAGGGTATTCATTGTGCTTTACCCATGGCTAAAAACACAAAATTCTAGCTACTTCACCAAGGTAATAGGGGTAAAATAAACCACACCCTTTAAAATTCTTTCTACACAGAACTCAAGATTACAAGATATTATTTCTAACAAAATCAGTATAGAAATATTCTCCATTCTTCGTGTTGTTTGTTGCTCTTTTGCTCTTTTCGTTGGTTTGTTTTTTTCTTCAACTTTTTGTAGTTTTTGTCAAAAAAAATGTTGTCTGAAATTAGCATTATTTTTGTGGTAATTGTGGCGCTTTTGGCGCTGGTATATCGATCTCGCGCCAGTCAAATCCAATGCCGGGTCCAGGAGATATCCATTCGCTTAAATAATTTGAGCAGAAATTTTGGAGGGTTAGTTGATTTTTTTTTTCAATTTTTGCGATCTCCCTGTTTAATTTTTTTTTTAAATGATTAATTTTCTTGTTTTTTTTTGTTTGTTTTTTAAAGGATTTCCTTTGTCACATCTACCCCTGTTCTGCCCAAAACGCCTTGGGCTCCGAGGTGGCGAAGAATTCCTTTGCGCCAAAGAAGCAATAATATTCAAAAAAGGCTTTTTGAATGAAATTTTTGTCAGTTTTTTCAAACATTTTATTTTTTGTTTTTTTTTTATTACAATAAATTTTTTTACATAAGTAAATGCGTGACGTTTTTTTTTTTGTTTTTTTTTTAAGAGTAAAACACATTTACAAAAACTCAACAAAGAAAAGTCAGTGATACCATTGGCGTAAAATTGTGACATGATACAGTTCAAAGGTTTTAATCATGTTCGAACTTTCTCCCTAGGAAGAATACAAGAATTCTACTCGACCTTCTTTTTTAGCCTTTTCTTCCACAACACTATCCACCATTTTGCTTCAAAGGACTGACGAGTGTTTGCATTCGATAATTGAGCATTCGTTTTCAATATTAAACCTCTCTACTACTGCACCTGTCAGTCTGCTATCTCAAGAGTCAATTTACCTTCGGCAATTAGTATCGCTTGACATGACGCATCAACTAGTAGAACACGCGCCGACATTCGAAATTCGAGAGCTTTCGAGAGGTAGGTACCTTTCTGAGAGGCAACCAAAGCTGAATCCAAAACCGAAAAGTTTCACAAGTGGGAAAACATTGAGTAGTAGGGAATTGGCTGAAAATACGAATTATATCGTTGAAAAAAAAAAAAAAAAAAAGGGAAAAGAACCAGGCACCTTCATCGCCGCAGAATCGTCATCCATTGTTATTCGACGTCAACGAGATTGGACAGAGAACCGCCAGCAACTAGGCAGGGACGTACAACGTTAGCCGCACCTCCAAAAAGCGTCGAGCTGAGATGAAAAAAGCCACTCGAAAGCGCGATGGGATTTGCGAAACATCCATCACACAATTTTTGCGCGACTGGGATCGGTATGGAATAGAGGAGGAGACGCGAGATACCCAAAGCACGTGTAGGCTATTTTCACTCACTCGCCCTAGCTGATACTTGTACAAGTCCACAGCACAGTACAGTAGAACAGAGCAGAGCAGAGCCACTGAAGCGTTCAAAATCGAAAGTTTCCATCAAAAGTAATTTAACTCGGATCAATGTAAACATAGAAAAGAGGTTAAGAGCGGCGACTGCGGCGACGGTCGCAGCCGGAGCGCGGAAAAAATTATTTCATTGTTGAAGGCTCGCGCAAACCGAATGTCAGTTCCAATTAAAGTTCAACTTTTCCCTTCCCATCTCATCCCATCACAAGCTCTGTCGTACTCTTCTACACGTTATGTGTATGTTTTCCTCGTTCTTGGGCAGAGAAACAGCAGCGTTGATGTCGTCGCCGCATCGGCATTCGTTTTACAAACCCCTTCCCTCTCCTCCCAATAATAACTATTCGCCCACTCATTCCTAATTCAATTGAAATTTCAACAACTTTTTATATTCAGTTCGTCCTTTCTCTTACACGCTTTTGTTCCTGAGTCTCTCTTTTCATCTCAAGGGCTAACACTGTGCGTCAACTTACACGACCATTTCATCAACGCGCAAGTAAATACGCGACGTACAGGGAGCGGAAAATCCCTAAAGAAAAAACCTCCCCGCGTATTCGTCTATAATTGCCTATTCAAAACGACAATATTAATACGGTCCGCTATGAAAATAAATTAAGAATAATAAACTCGACCGCTACGTAAAATTCCGCCACAACGCACCCTATTCTAGAGCTCATCCAGCAGCGGAATTTTCCCTTTTCTTCGGGGCCAATGTCTCGCTTTCTCACGTCACGTCGCGACGATACCGGCAACGATAACGAATTTAATTAAATCTTTTACTGTTTTCGTATTCATTCATTTTTCCGTCTCTCTGTCTTTTTCACGCTCATTGTTTGACTTAATTCGTAAATTGTCTCATTCTTTTTTGCGTGTTTTTTTCTCTAAGGGTAGCACGAAGAGGGAAACAAGAGACTCGTAGTATCTTTTCGATGATGACTGCCTGGTGCCTTCATGCCTTTGTTCACTCGAATAATTTTGCCAGAGCAGAGCCACCAGTGAAAAATTTTATCATCGCGAGTAATTTGTGTACAACGTTTACAGACTTTTGCTCTTTTGCCTTATCTGATATCTTAAAAATAATGTTGGTTTGTTTTTACCCTTTTGTTTTTCTTTCTAGTATGATATTCCCTCAATCTATGAATGAGAACATAAAGCATTCATATTCGCAGCGATAATACGCTTATAATTGAAATTATTCTCAAAATTGCCTGGCTCAATTAGGAAGAACAGATTATGCAAATTTGTATTTTAAAAAACCTCCATACAGGTTTCTCTAGGCATCCATCATGCACGAGCCCAACAAAACCGAACAGGTGAACTACATAAAACCAAACAAGAAAAGAATTTCGCCGAAACCTCTTAAATTCAGATTACGTCGAAAGAATCGCTCTAGCGATCGCATCAATAAACCAAGCAGCATTTCACTCCTTCACAACGAGAATTAATTTCAATCCACTCGACATCATCTTATATGTAGGTACACAGAACGGCAGCAAACCCTCCCTCGCCTTCACGAGCCTTACAACAGAATCGAGAACTAAACTGGGGGAAAAAATCGAGCCTTTACAACAGCAGCTCATAATTTCCTATTAGATTTTACCTTTTCACGTTAAATGATCGAGCAAGAAATAGAGGTAGAGAGAGGAGACAAGCCAAGGGTTTTAAAAGGCGGTTGTACAAGTCTCGTTACCATATAGCACATCACGTACATAACATCGGCATTACCAACGGTATTCAAAGGCAAATGCCAGTACAGGCGAGAACATTTCAAGAGTTTGTTAAATATTGAATAAAACGTTCGCGAGTTGTTTGTACTTACGACTGACTCGAGCATATTCGGCTGCGGCCGCATTAAAACGAACATCGCCGCCATGCCTCCGGATTTAGGGAAATTATTTTTTAATAATTAATCAAATCTGCGCGGTCGTTTTCTGTAATAAGGCAAGCAGGTAAGTCGAAAAAGAAATCCGCCAGCGAGGCCACAGAAAAGAAAAAAAATTCCGCACTCAAAACTTAGCGAAGTTTATAGAAATTACTAAAGGCCTATTGTAGCCAATCCGGCTACTACGAGTAAAAAGATGCTGGCGAGATAATACCTCGCGATGACGATAAGTTTTGTAAGCTGTTTATAATCGCTCGATATTAAAATAATCCGATTATTCGCTGTTGTCTTCTTACCCTATTTTTACCTCCACCGCCGTCTCCTCCCCCGAAAATTACCATCCTTTCGCCAAGATGGTTATGTACTTAAGGCTAAAATGTGTTGCGAATAATTCGCGCGCGGCGAGTACGACGAATAACACAGGGACAGACGCGAGAGGTAACCGAATAGTGAGTAAACTTTTAGGCTGTTTTGGGACCTGTGAGAGTACCAGAGAGAGAAAGACAGACGAGAAAAACATATTTAAACAGCTAAGGCTACAATTTTCTTGATGACCTTCTGAGATGGTTAGAAATATTATGTATAATCGTCATTGAGAATATTCGAGTCAGAGTAACTATACATTTTCTCTTTTTTTTTAAATGTGAAATTCTTCTCCGATTTTTCTATGTATTTCTCGTATGAATTGAAGATCTTCTGAGGATGAGGAGGGGCTCTAAAAATACCAATAAGAAACGAAAGCGAACCAACAGAAGTCACCAAGTAGGGAAATAATATTGTAGGTATTTGTGTTTGTAAATATTGTATGCATGTGTTCGTATGTTTTTTTTTTTTTTTTCAAAATGTTGAAACAGCAAAAATTTCTTTTTTTTATCCCATGTACCAAGCAAGGATGATTGTAAAACAGCTCGAGTTGGTAATTTTTGTGTATACTTCTTGAATGATATTTGCTGTAATTTCGTGACCGTCAACTAAAACTGTGACATAGTTGACGTGAACTGCATGGTCAACTGCGTATATAACTCATTGTAATTAGACTTTAAAAAATTGAAATTTTTCAATTTTATAGTAATTAAAGAGCAGATTTATACAATGCATAATAGGCCCACATGTTTCTGTGTGTGACTTGCGGTTTCTATACCAAGGTTTTCTACGCGATTCATAAAATTCCGAGTGAAATTAGCCCCATACATTATCGTGTATTTTACCATATTTCGAGAATAAAAGCATGTTTTGCATATTTTTCACATTACAAGCGTATATTTTTGAACATTTAGTTCATTATGACAGTTTAACAGCACATTACAGCAATTTCTCCAATTTCGAGTTTTTTTGGTCAACAATTTTAGATGTTCTGCAAATTATATTTCTTCAAAAAGAAAATTGACTATTTCAAAATTTTAAAAAGTAAAATCATGTTTTCTTTTTCGTTTTACAAAAGGCTAGATCAGACATGCACCTATTACTCGAAAACTTTGAACATTAATATCATACGTAAAACTAAGAATATGAAAAATGAAAAATTGTCCCACAGTTGCATGTGAGCATACCGCAGATTTTTTTCAAATCTCGGCTAGTGGGATTTCCCAAACCGGATATCGTTGCACGTAAAATAATAAAGATACCATTCAATAGGCCAATGAATGAATGGATGAATGAGCGAACGAATGAATAAATAAATATCACCGTGTGCAGCAAGTACGTAAGGCGTAGGTCTAGGTACACGTATTTTTCGCGATATACCGTTATTCGAGCTCTCTCTCTCTCCTGGTTCTGGTTGTCGTTTCGTCGTCAAAAGTGCAGAGGTGGCGCTGGAGCATCTTCGATTAAATTATGCAACGACTGCGTTGTTAAATAGGTGTTGTTTCGAATGTTTTGTTTTTTTATTTTCATTTTTATCGCGGATAAGTACCTATGTGGCACACATACTCGAAAGATGAGTACTTTCACTTCGGAGGAGTAACACGGAGTGATTATACTAGCTCGGTGTAAATCTTTTCTCGAGATTTATTAGTTTGGAATTACCGAATGCTGATTACATGTTCAGATCTAGAATGATAGATGATTATACTGCACGTACATTGTACAGTACACCGAGTAAACGCATGTAGTTCGTTGTTTTTTGCTTTCATTGAATTTAGTAAAATCGAAGCTTCATCACATTTGTAAAATTTGGTAGGGACTATTCCCTGACACACAATTTTATAATGTACAAATAATCGAATCATTTTTGTTATAGGAATTCAAGAAAATGGCTTCTTTTACATTGTTGGAGAATGTTTAAAAAATTCCATCAATGACGAAACAAGAAAAATAATTTTGAAAATGTTTAACAATATCGATATTGATAACTGGCCTGACGTGCATGAAACATTTGTGAATTTCTTTGAAAATGAATTTGAGGTTAAGTACTATTTTCATTGTAAAAAAAACATTTGCTATTGAAAATTATATTTACGTCCTTTTCCCCATCACCACGAGTCTGATCTATTTCGATCTGATCAACACGATGAAAAATGCTGAAAATCTCACCTTCATCAGCTTTCTGCAAGCCTAAAGCCAACTTTCCTTTTTAAAAACTGCATTTAAAAATTTCCTTTATCAAACTTTTTCATAAGGGAATCTTTTAGCTTAATTTATGTTGATTATTCTCTTTTTTTGGCAATTATTGCAAACATGATGCATTTGATCATGTCGGCCTTTTTGACCAACCGGTTTCTGCATTTGTACCCCAAAATTCATTAAATTATTGATTTTTCATATTATGATGACCAATGTGGCGATATTCTTTGAACTGGCCTGGCGGCTTCTCCCTCTTGGTTTAGGGTAAGATCTAGATCTAGATCACGAACGCCTTCAATTTATAGAGAATATTACGAGGATCTCAACGATTCCTTCGCACCTATCACACCAAGCACTTCAGGATCTCCACGTACACGTTCAAATTTTTCAAGTGATTCCCCCAGCTACCAGGTTCTGCTTGACATAAAACATTCGTGCTTGAGATCAGAGGATAAATTACAAGAGCTTTGTAAGTATAGTTTATTGGGGCTGATGGGGCTTATAATTCTAGCTGGTGATGGAAAACATTATTCAATTTCCGAACTAGGTAAACATATGCATAGATAAGTAGGTACTTAGAATTGAGGTGGTTCATTTATTCTTTTTTCGTTTGTAATATTTTTTTTTCACTGACTATGTTACTATACTGTGGTTCTCTCATTTTTTTTTCAATCAGAAATTGAATTTTTAAATCCAATTTCGTTTTTTTTTTTTTTTTTTAAATAAAGAATTTGCGAATTTCTAATTTTTATACCTAACAAAATAGCTTGCTGGTGAGTTTTTTCATATTTTTGTACTATTAATTTTTCTTTATTCTAATTTTTTACTTTAATATTTCATTATTGTCTTTGGATCTAGAGTAAATTTTATAAATTCTTAATTGATTAATTAAATTTTAAATCTAATACAAGTAATTAAATAGTTTTTTTAATTATTGCTTTTCGATTTTAAAAATGACGGAAAAATTCTGTGCTCGAATTCATTGAAATCTATAAGGCGCATCCATGTTTATGGAAGATCAAGAGCGCCGATTATTATGACCGGAATAAACAATCCGCCGCATTCAAGTTACTGCTTGAAAATCGGTCAAAAAATACTCAACCGACCATTGATGACGCAAACAAAAAATTAATGCGTTGAGATCGGCCTGGAAAAGAGAAGACAAAAAAATTAAACAATCAAAGGTCTCTGGAGCACATGGGGAAGTGTATGTACCTACTACCTACGTTATTTTACTTCACTGCGCTCGAATTAGTACGCGAGCAAGAGGAGCCCCGTAGTAGTGTTCAAACATACGAGGACCAGTAAGTGACTGCCAAAAAATGATACTATTGTGTATTTAATCATATCAGTGCTATTAATTCATTATATTTTCAGGTTGATATTGAAACCCGAGTGAGAGATTGGGATATAACAATTCTCGAAGCGGGTTTCAGACTATCGAAACACATACTCAAGCGGCCAAAACATCTCATGGAGCAAGTAAGTGATTGCCAAAAAATTGTACCATTAATAAATGTATACGTATTTAGTCATTTCAGTGTATTCATTATATTTTCAGGTTGAAATTGAAGCAGTGAGAGAGACAGCTGTGCAGAACAATTCTCAAAGTGGGTCTGGAACATCCTCTCAAGCTGCCCCAACGCCAGCTAGGCCTAATTCATGGCTAACCTTGAAAATTTAACAAACTGTAAAAATGTTCAGAAGCTCAATAAATTGAAAAGAAATTTTATTGTTTCAACTTATTAGCCGAAAAACGGAGAAATGATCATACTGCTATAGTGCAGGGGGCTATCGATAATTTTAGAAGGATGTGGCAGCTGCCACCACCGCCCTCTGCACCGCAAATGCAGTCTGCTGCCCCACAAACCCAGCCTCGTCCAGTGACACAAAATCGTCCCCCTGTACAACAAAGCTCACAAAGGAGGGCATCGCAAAAAAGAAAGTTAGTATCAAAAATAATTACTTGAAAAAAATATTTGACCTTTAATTGATTATACTTTGATATCAGTTTCAGTTTGTTGCACTTTCCACGATTGTAGCCGACAGCGTTTTTTGTTTTTTTTTTTTTTAACCATGTGTTCGTATGTATTTTTTTTACCATTTTTACAAATAGTTGTCAAACCAATGTTGTCCAACATGCATGGCCGTGTGGTGTGGACCGGACCCATTTTAAAGATCACGTTTTACAACCAACAACAAAACTTCAAACACATACATACCTACATCATTTTCCAATCTATTACCTCAAACCTCATCTACATTACACGTGTTTTCACACACCACCACACGCATTTACTCGTATTCACATCATAAGGTACGCTGAAAGGAAAAGATGACGACAATCAAGACACTGTTGAGACAAAGGTAAACAAAAAACAATACCCAAAGAAAAAGATTCTACCCGTAATACGCATGAAAGAATGAAAGGCGAAGAAGAGGTGAAAAATATCGTAAAAGGTAACTATACCATCGCAGGAGGAAAAGGCAGAGTCGTTACACTTTTCACTTGTTGTGCTATGCTCACAACACAAACAAGGTACCCAACAGGTGTTCTTGAACATCTTTTTTTTTTGGAAAAAAAGTCTGCAGGTGAAGTGTAGGTACACGTTTTCGAGAGAAAAACAATAACTGCGTGACCGAGATTGCGAGGCAAGCCACGTGACAGACGAGTGAAATAAAATCGTTCTCGGCTTATAAAATTTGTTTCAATTTGTTTAGAAAATAATATCAACACATACAGCGGGGAAAATAACGAAGTAAGCATATTGAAAATAGCATTACATACTTTCAAAATTGAGAAAGTATGATGCACCATTGCATCTACGAGTACGTACATTAAACATAAAAACATGAATTTTAAAATCTGACCGAAGAACTAGACGAGTGGCGGTGGATAGGCACGAATCAGGCGTGATTGCTGAAATAATAAATTCACAGAAGTAATCTTTGAATATGTGCTTTGAATTCAGAAATTTCGCGAGGTCTGTCGTGATTTTTGAATACTTTGTTTTTAGTGAATTTCTGCTTTTACCGCCAGGATGCAGTAAAACAACCAATACGACATTTTTCCAAACATCATCGTATTGCAGACAAACTTGATTCGAGTATTATGAAGAAATTGATTGATAGTTTTAATAATTTTGTATAACCCGACCTCGCCAACCATACGTAAAACAATTAAGTAATGAGTCGGATATTTGCAGTCAATTAAAAACTGACTCAATTCATAATTTGTGAATTTAATTCGTGCAGATGATAAAGAAAAACGTAAACGATCCTTAAATAATTCGTCTGGCGCTCCGCACACTAAGAGGCACACTGGTTGTAGCACTGCATATTGAAAGTACATAATAATGAATAGTGTTTTTCAAATATGTATTCCACTCATATAGGGTATTAGGAAAGTTGGTTTTAGAATCAACCAATTTTATTCCGTTTTATCAATTTCATAAGTAAGTATTTTATTTCATTTTATTTTAAATGTTCTTGTTTAGTTCATTTTTGACTTTTCCTGCGGGTGAATTTGTTCAGACTTTCATGATTTCAGTTAATATTTTGTTTTTGTCTTCAAGGATATGAAATAGGGGTAGGTAACGGAACGTCATATGTAATTTCAAAAATTCAGAATCATTTCATGCACTACAAAGTTAAAACTCAAAATTACACAATCGCGTAGTCTTTGCGTCGCATCATTTCGACACGCAAGTCACGAGATAGCTATTTACGCTGATAAAACGTTATTAATTACAAAGAAAAGATAGCACAGTAATTAAGTATCAGCGAACGTATACGATTACGCCACATAATGCGTATTACCCACTTTATTTATTGCATATTAGACTTACAGCAGCTTATAAATCAGTAAGTATAACAACTACTCATCTTGAGACAGCAAAAAAACACAGACGACGATCTCATCTGCCCTGCTTCACCGCACGTATCCTTCTTTTAAACAGCCACCTGTGAATTGGCCACGACCTCTTTATCTGTACATATAATACCACCGTCGCCGTACTTTGTATACACAGATAGAGATACGCACATAGTAGCCTATATATCTCTTTCTACCACATACGAAGGAGATGAAGGAACGTCGAAGGCGTCGTTACGCGTATACCCCCATACTACTCGTAACCTATATCTACTGGGTACAGATTCGCAGCTCTCAAGCGCCTAGCAACCCCTCATAAATCACCCACATCCGGCCAGCGCTTCGCCGCCTTCTTATCCGCGTATATATAATATAGACCGCATTAAAACGCGGGTTAAATTTTCGGCGGTAAACGTCGGCTCAGGCAGGAGCCACCACCACCGCCGCCGCGACGCTTTACCTAAATACATTAACACACATGGCAGAATAATAGCGTTTCGCACACCAAAAAGAAAACCGGAAGGAAATCAACCCGACACTATATAGGGTTTTGTGTTATGACAGCGCAGCAAAATCAACCCAAGTGGGTGCGGGGGAGGAGGTGCAACACAGGCATAAGAGGAATGGAGCATATCTATCTACATATACCTTCTTTAATCCTTTCTTCTACGTATGTGCATTGTGCATGTATTCATATGTATAGCACAATAAAAGTACCAAAAAAGATTACGAAAAAGAAAAGCAAAGAGGTCTCTTCCTGGATCAACGCATTTATTCTTTCCAGAGTTGGCGACTCATACGAGTATAAACATGCTGTCGCAGATATGGAAACCCCTGCAGCCATGCTGAAAAAACTTGAGAACTTGGTCCAGCCGATCATTCCTCAGGCTAGATTCTCAATTATTAAACGATACCTTGTGCTGTTTTCATCAATGTTTTTGTCTCGAAGCGCATCAAAGGAGTTCAAAACACAACTCGGAGCTTCCTCAGAAAAAAAAGGCGATTCATGATGAACTTTTTTCTAAAAGTCGTCCTTGAGAACCAATTTCAAAATCGTTCAACTTAATACCCTCTAATTTTCGACAAATATTATTCAATAGAAGACGCATTTTCGTAAAACTATAGCAAATTCAAAAAAAGAAAAATTACAATGACATGTAGGTACCTACTTCACAACATTTCTTCGTCTTTCAGTCCTCATCTGTATTTTTTCTCGAAGCTCTAAACAACGTTTCAACACACAGGATGATGATAATATATACGCTTTATTTGCAGTTGCTTTATTTACGACAGTTAATTCTCATAAATTTTACCCTATCTGCGACTCTTGATAAGAGTGACATTAGACTGAATAATTCTTTACATTTGGGGTAATAAATGATATGCTCGTTCAATTTTTAGATTGTGAAAAAAAAACTGGTGCAAAAACCCTAATTGTTATCACATTTCATGTTTATACGACATACTTGAATACACTGGTATTGTTGATTTTGGATGAAGTTTCTCAGATGCACATATTTTTGTAACCATAGGTAACCTTAGGCACTGTAAATATACCGATAATAAGGAATGAACGGTACGTGTTAAAGAAACCTGAACCGATTTTCAACGTTAATGAGAAGGGTATTCGTCTATGCCTCCATAAAGCTCCATCTGTGTTAGCTGGTGAAGGTGAAAAAAAGAGTTCATTATCGCGGAAAAGATCATGGAAAAAACGTTACTATTTTCGGCTGTTTCAAAGAGAAGATAATCAAACCTGAATGGTACAGCGATCTACCTTCAGGAAGCTGCATTGAAATGACTGAAAAAGAGTCCATGACAAACCTAGTTTTCGTAAAATGGTTGAAACACTTGCAAAATTTTTGTGTTTCAGTTTTCCGTAATCTGCTTCCTGATTCTATCTCTAGCTCGCCATCACCAGAATTATTTTATATGCGTTTTTACAACCTATTATGATTTCAAGGCAATGAAAAAATCTCAAATTTCGTCTACTTCCACAAACACAAGATTAAAGCTTGCAAAATGATTACTGATTAGCATAGCAAACAAGCGTCGTTAGTTTCGCTGTGCTGTGACCAGGACGAGCGACGTGACGCCTGCTATGGCTAACTGTATAAGAAGATAATTACCTCCTACACGTTCGTTCGGTGTATGAGAAATTATTCTCGGAATGTTAAGCTGTCTGCTTATGGTATACTGTATGGTTTTTTTTTTCGCATTTCGCAACTACGACCGAGCGGTATATTAATTTTACGTAAACGCAAGTTAAGCATAATGTATGGACAGATAGGTAGATAGGTACTAGGTAGGTAAAGGAACAAAACTATCCTACTGTATTAAATTTTCGTCGCCGCGGTCGTGGTCGCCGATCCAAGGGTGTTTGTGGGTAATTTCCGGCCTTGTACGTGCGACAATATAATATAGAGTAGTGTACACTTTTCGGTCTTTATGAATGTATAATGTACTATTGTCTCTGTAATGGGTAGTGTATGTATGTCTATGTACACATAGTAATGTCTTTTCTATACGCCATACCGTGCCACCGGTCAAAACAATATCGGTGGCTGTCCTGCAGCAGGTCATTGTGTTTGTCGATGTATTTAGTCATTGTATCATCGCTTATGCGAAACGGATATGTAGAGGTACTGTCGTACGTACGTAGTTGGAAAAAAAAAGAAAATACCTCGGATGTATCGGTTGATCTGTCTGTCTATGTAGACTTAACTCGATGCACGCCCGAACAGCGAATACGCGCTCACTCGCGCGCGTTTAATTGTGATTTATTAGGTTTGAAAGCCATAGCTGTATTGAGAACACAGCACTACCTAGTACCTATGTCCTCTCTCTTTCTCTCTCTTTGCGTTGTTAATGACATCGTGTACACGTAGCTGAGATTGGCCACAACGAGTAACTTGATAATTAGTAATAATGTTGAGAAAAATTTCGAATACCTAATTTTATAATTTTTCGTATCTATCTGCTGACTCTTATAAAGGTTTTTTTTTAAACAAACCCTTAAATTTTGAAATTTAATCATTCATTCAAGGGTCAAAATAAACCGTGATGATTTTTCAGTTACGTCAATTGCTCATGTACCTACTCATGAAAAAAATTTCTTGAGCACCGAATAAAGTTCATGAGAATTGTTCAATTTGGAACTTTGGATATTTCATTTCAAATAACGAAACTAGATCAATGGCAGCAATTCACGAGGCGTTTGAATAGTCACATGTCAGACATGTGACATCAACAATAATGTTCGTTGTTCGTTCCTTTTTTCTCATTTTAGCGGAAAAATCGTTGATCTTGGTTTACTGAATTTCCTAGAAGATACCAATTTGGACTTTTCAACTTCACGCGGATTGCATAGCTTCAAGCTACAGACAATGTAGAAGAAGATTTGGGAAATTCCTGTGTTCCTGATTCAAGTTTGATGTACGGCAGTCTGTTCCAGATTTAAGAGTAAGTGTTTCAACTAACCCCCCCCCCTCCTCATGAAACTTCGAATCCAATTTCTATTGCAATTTCAACTACGAATCCGACGCCTGAAAAAAGCTAGTTCTGTTCATCAAAAAATACAACAATAACAGCATCCCCGTTTAAACGAGCGCTGTTCTGGCCTGGTGAAGTGAAGCCGGATGAAATTTGAAGAAAAAAAAGAGAATACTCGTAAGTAATTTTCTACTAATTAAATCGAAGAAAATAGGGAAAATAAATAATTGGAAATTTATATTAGGAAACTAGCAGAAACTCTCCAGGAAGTCGCTGGAAATTCATATTTCTTTAAACCATATACTGATTTGGAAAAAATATCAGTTTGAAAATGTTATTTATCAATTGTAACGATTAAATTTCTAATTCACAAATTTTAGGAATTTTCTTTCATTTTAAACAATTTTAGCAATATTTTCATTTGCTGGTTCATCATGCTCTGAAGAAACATTTACATCTCTGGAAAAAAACAAAGTTGATGAGTTTGCCGTGGTTAAATTGGAGAATTTATCAGTCAAACGATTATGTGTTAGTCACATTGAAAAATGAAAACCCTCGAAAACCTACAAAAAGAGGCGCTTTAAACGAAAAGTGTTTTGGGAAAATTCTCCAAATTATAAGAGATGAAGATACTTAATTTTAGTTTTAAATTTCAAACTTGCATGGATCGTAATTGCTCTCGAGCTCATGTACAATTATACTTTGTGGTATCACATTTAGAATAATTCAAATTGACAATATTTCTACCATGTTTACTTCGAACAACGGTTCTTTTTTTATTATCATTTTTTCTCATCAATAGTAGCTCGAGATTTCAGTGATGCTGTTACATTAACTATTAGCTCTTCGTGATAGATTACATCACTGCATGAATGAGACCAAAAATACGTGATTGATTTGCTTGTCTGCATCGAGTTCTGCAAGCAGCATTCAAATGAAAATACTCGAGGAAAACCATGTTCCTGTTCTTCGGAGCCAATCAAGTATGCATAATGCGAACAACTATTGTCAATATACAGGGGTAGGCATAAGTTAGTATTCGCTATCGAAAAATTACGCGCGCGCGCTCCTAATTGTCTACTGCGTGGGTGTTGGTGGGCGCGTTGCCATGGTGATGGGGCAAATGACCTCGATAGTGTTCAGTGTCACTTCAGTCGTGCATGCGAGAGGTTATTGCTTTATTTTTCGTCTCATTTTTCGTAAAAAAAACTTAGAAATGGCGCAACCTCGCCATAGGTTTTCTCAGCAAGAAAGAACCTTTTTAAAAGTCCCATACATCTCTGTTTTTCGCAAATAGCTTTTTAACAAAGCATCCTACAAAAAAATAACCAGCTCTGAGCAGAAAGGAAATTTTATGCTCTACAATTTCCTTCATGGCATTTTTTTCATAGGATGCATACTTTCCTCGTAAAATCAATGTTAATGTTGAAAAACACGAAAATTCGGACCTGTATAATCAGCTCTAAATTAAAATTGAGCAGTCAACAATTCATTTTAGGCGATTTTTGACCACGCGACGTGAAAGAGGAGACCTTCAACCACCAGAATCACCAAACAGAACTTGAAAAATGATTATTGTTCCAAAATAAAGATATTTTTCTGATCAACTTTTTTGTTTATGCAAATCGGAATACTAACTTATGCCTACCCCTGTATGTTAAGTTTACGTACCTATGTACAATTAATAACCAAAATTGGACTGGAGAATTGCGGGTTGTAAATTTTAAATGATTCTATAGCATCGCTATGGGTAAGAAATACAATATTCTTGAACCCTTTTGCGTTTGGCACCACGTCGTAAGTACGCTATCAACATGTTCGCCGAGTAACAAGATTGGAAGTTCATTTTACCTACAGCGAGCTAATTTTCTCAATCAAAAACTGAATGAAATCTCATTAAAATTGACTCATTTTGAAATTTCGTCGAGAGATGAGCACGTGGGTGGTTTAGCAAATAATACAAGAAGAAATATTTTAAAGATACTCGAGAACAAAAAATTCGATAAGATTTTTAATATCAACTCGACATATCGAATTTTCCAAGTTTTTTCGTCCTGCGAGCGCTGAACGTTTCATTTCGATTTTTGCAAATAATTTTTTTTCAAACTTATCGTGATATGTCTAATTTTTGTGTTTTTTAATCGCTTTTTCAACCATTAATATTTTACTCGCATCTTTAGATCGACTTGAATTAATTTCACCAATTGTCATACTAATCGTCAAAACATTGCTCCAAGATCTGAGGCGCCAACTAACTCGAACATTTTGTTTTTCATTTCTTTTAGGGTACACAGATGAGATGAAAAAAGAGGAAGAAGTGTCTCTGAAAACCAGATTTCATTATACGTACAAAAGCTGTAATTCCATTCTTTTTCTTTTACAAAAATACACAAGGAATTCGCGGTATTTTCAACTTGTTTCCGAGATATTTTGATAACTCACTTTTTCCATTCAACTCCAGTTCGGTTTTTCTAGCGAAAACGCTATTTTTACACGAAAAATATCCCGAATACCTCTTCCTACTCTGAATGGAAAACTCAAATGTCGGCAGGGAGCATCTCGGACGGGTTCGTCGAACGTGCTCATAAAAGAATGTGCGTGTCTACGACGTACGTACATATACCACATCAATGTGTACCCCTATAATGACATTCTTTTCACGCTTTTCGATATCATCGCCACGAAAACCTTTTCGGGTCAGTCCTGCTGGGCTTTTAATATCACAGTCATGGGTTGGGTTGGGTGAAAAATTCATATGTCGAGAATTATTAGGTATAAATGCAGGGGTCGTATGACGCGAAAAGAAATATTTTGTTGGTTAGTGCGTGCAGCCTCAAGCATTTTCACATTTTCATCGTCCAGTATGGTATAACAATGACTCGCCTATTATTGCAAACTGAAAGAAAAAAGAAACTCGAATCTACCAAGAAACATAGGTTCTCAAAAGTTTGCCCAACCCTGAATAAAAAAACCCAGGTATTTTTCGGGCAACACACATCTATTATTGCAGAAAAGTTTGCAGAACCTACCAACGCTAGCGTACCTACCTACCTACCTACCTACCTACGTAGGTAACCGAATATCGCACACATAGATAAAAACAGAGACAGACATAGCCATAAAAAATATACTATTCGTATTCCCAGTGGTAATAAAAAACTATCCGACAAAACATTATCGCAAATAAACCTTTGACTTTTGCGGTGAGTTGGCGGATGGCGCGGCGACGGCGGCTGCAGCGTTCCACGCTACAGCAATTATTTCACAAATGTATCGCCGAGTTATTTAGTTAGCTACACGAGTAGCTTGGTACTTGGTTCGCGGTATGTGTATTCGACGAACAATTCAACCAACTCGCAAAGCAAAGGTAGCTAGAGGTATAAGTATTCCCCAAGGAGGCATACGTGTTTATATGGCCGAGACTATACACACTAAAGGCAGCAATAATGGTGGTGGTGTGTATTCTTGAATGATACCTACACCTATCTATCGATCCATCTGCGCTAACATGGAATCTAATCAGATCTCTACTGGATCTTTGATCGATATAGCTGTTATCATCCTACAACTTTCCAAGTCGCGAAACTATCCGATACAATGATAACGTTTTCAGTACGATTGGAGCGACTTGATTGTCAGGTAATAATAACGAAGATTCGAACTCGAAAGCAGATCTAAAACCAAATCAGTTCCTTCATGCTCTACGCCTACAGTCTACAGTGTCTACACCCCTCCAACTTCCAAGAAGAAATTTTCACATACTTTTCAACAGGTCATTTTGTCAACATGATTTGACCAAAGTCAATTTTCAGAGAAAATGTCGAATTACTCCACTCTTGAGAGAATGAAAAGGAAACTAGTGAGGGGTGAAATAATCACAAAACCTCCTACAAGAACAAAACACGCCACAATACTCGAGAGTGGGCCAGCCTCGAGGAACACGTTCCACATTCGCTAACAACAAATCGACAACAGAACACAACACAACAGGACGACGACAGAAAAGGGTGACTTCGCATCGACTACACGGCTGAAAAAAATATATATATAAATAAATGGAAAAAGTTGCGAAATTCGCGATTGGCGAAATTAAATAAAGTTTCGAATTTTCCGACTATTTACCAGGAAACTTTAACTTTGGAAATTCGTTACCCGAGGGATCAACGCAAAGCGCAGAAAGAAGAAACATTATATACGCGGCGTGGAGCCTCCACCATCCGCCCTCTGTACAGTGTTCTTACAAGTACCTCCACTAAGACCTGCCTACGTTCTCTACGCTTTTCGCGTCTTATTCCTATTCTATTCTTCTTAGTTCTTGTACTACATCGTATCAAAAATAGGTACACGCAACAAACAAAGTACCATATATCTACGTACCTACCTATTACCCAAGGTATACACGTTTATATGCAAAAAGAAAAAAAAGGCCTACCGCACAGCGTATTCGTGTATACACAAAAGAAGAGATGGCTTTTGTCTTTTGTCAGCTTTTACTCGCGTAAGTATATTTACCCATCATTTTCCACCATAATACACACATAGTTCCGCAAGATTTCACGACAACAGGCAGGTAGAGGCAGACCTCAAAACGATCAAAACACTCTTCGTGACAATAGAAGCTCGTCTCGCTCGCTTCGCTGTAGCGATAATAATAATCGAGGTACGAGCGACGTACACGTGTTTATTTTTCAATTAAATCCGTAACAACGGGTTTAACTTTCGGCATAACAACTGACGAAACAGGGAGAGAATGTGCAAAGTGTACGTAAATGTGTATTATGGAGGATGCTGCCTACCACCGCCATCGCCATTGTCGATGCTGCCGCGCCGCGCCGCCACATTACCATACAAATGCGCAACGCGACGTTTAATTAAAGGTGCTAATACGCGTATGTGTGCTCGAGTATTCCTTTCTCTTTCTCTAGTACGGCTATGTAGCATATCTCTACGTCGAATTAACATCAAGACGAAGACGATTTCACACATAAGTCAGCACAGATATAGAACTAAGTATAGTAAGTACAGAAACGCGAAGATTAGCGCAAAAGACTACGGTTATATGTAGTGTCTTACGTATATTCGCATTTTCATCTTCTTCCTCTCATCTCTCGCTCGCAAAATGCTTAGGTCGTGACTCGACACATACCTAGATATATACACGTTGTATTGTTGAAACAATTATGAGCATTTATACGAGTTCGTTACGTTAACTAAACCCGCCGAGCTCATCACGCAACTCAACTTGGGATAAGAACACATCAAAGTGAAGTTGATTATTTGAATGAGAAACGAAGTATTCGGATGAATATTACTTACTATGTATTAATAATATATGCTATTGAATCTCGTTTGTAATAAGAAATTTGAAAGATTGATTAAACTTGAGTAGAAAAAAGCTCCCAGAAAGAAGAGGTGTATACGAATCAGTCAAGAAGCCAGCAAAGATTATCTTAATAAAATTTCTGTAAAGTATGTAAAATCAACGTGTATGGATAGAAAATTGAATTCCTATGGTGAAAAATGTGTCAATTACTGGGTGTCATCGAGTCAATTAGCATTGAAATGTCAATCGCCCGGCAAGCATTGAACTATTATTCCAGAAAATAGTTATGTATCGGTAGATGGGGCACTTTGGGGCCCCCAAGATTGAAGCTAGCCAAAGTGCCCTTTTTGTTGTGTGTTGATGAATTATTTATTTGCCTGCATCTTCTGCGAGAGAAATACGAACAATTTTTCAAGTTGATTTTTAAAAAAATCCAAGTCGATTATAAAAAATTGAAAATAAAATATTTTATTGAGGATCGCCCCTTACATGTTGAAGTTAGGCAATATACGAGTATGTACATAAGGTTTTTTGGCGGCGCTTTGTCTTTTAAGCATACCATTTTATGAATTTTTTGGAAAAAAAATCGTCCATTTAAAATATATACAGGAAAAATTGAATTTGTATCACCTCTACCAAGAGTTGTAATCAAAACGGGCACCCAAGGTTTCGGCGGTGATGTACTATCCCTGCTTACTACAAGTTAGGCTACTTTTCATTCAAACCTGCGCGAGGCAGTTCAGAAAAGTAACAATACCTTGTTAAAAAATTTGGCATTCTATTTCACTGGTTTCATAAGACATGTGGGTCATTCCATGTCAACTCGACCAAAAAAAGGCGATTTTGAAAGTCATGTCTTTCGATTTCGCTCAAATTTTTTTTACAATATCTACCCACCCAGTAAGTAAGAAAGCCGCAATCAGTTTGGTCCCAGCCCCCTCAGAGGGCGGGTGGGGGGGCTTCCATTATTTTTACATTGTCTCGAGGTACTCAACTTCAGCAGCTCATTCCTCCAAAACTATGATACTTTGATGAAAACTGATTTCACAGTTCGAAAGGGCATTGAATTTTGAACTTTTTGAGTATTCTAAAATTTTCAAAAGTTGAAAGTTGAACTTTCAATTTGCAAGTTCAAATTTCAAAATGGCGCTGTAAGTGGGAGCTACCATTTAAAATTTTGAAAAAATTTCCATAGATGTACATTTTGATACTTTTTCGAAATATTTAGGTTTCGAGATGGAACTCTTTGACGGAGGGGGAGCACCTACACCCCCAATTTTGGGCGAAATCTTCGAAAAAAATCTGGGGCATGTGATACATCGAATTCTATGTTTTTGGTGACGCTGAACACGAATATGGCGTAAGATTTTTGATAGGACCCCATCCACGGCCTCCAGCACCTCCCCAAAGGGGGTAAAAGTTCAAAAAAGCGTTGTGTTCGTGTGACACATGGAATAGTATGTTTTTGGTGACGCTGGACACGAATATGACGTCAGATTTGTGATTGGATGTCATCCACGGCCTCCAACAATTTGTTTGGACTTTTACCTATTCGTGAAGGTTCTGGGGGCCATGGGTGAAGTCGATTCGAAAAACTGAGGCAATATTCGTGTTCAGCGATATCGAAAACATACTATTTCATGTGTCACACGAATGTGACCATTTTCTGGGGGGCGGGGGGTCATCCCCTTTGAGGAGGTGCTGGGGGACGTGGACGGGTCAAATCCAAAATCTGACGTCACATTCGTGTTCAGCGTCACCAAAAACATACTATTCCATGTGTCACACGAACAAAACGCTTTTTTGAACTTTTACCCCCTTTGGGGAGGTGCTGGGAGCCGTGGATGGGGTCCTATCAAAAATCTTACGTCATATTCGTGTTCAGCGTCACCAAAAACATAGAATTCGATGTATCACATGCCCCAGATTTTTTTTCGAAGATTTCGCCCAAAATTGGGGGTGGGGGTGCTCCTCCTCCGTCAAAGAGTTCCATCTCGAAACCTAAATATTTCGAAAAAGTATCAAAATGTACATCTATGGAAATTTTTTCAAAATTTTAAATGGTAGCTCCCACTTACAGCGCCATTTTGAAATTTGAACTTGCAAATTGAAAGTTCAACTTTCAACTTTTGAAAATTTTAGAATACTCAAAAAGTTCAAAATTCAATGCCCTTTCGAACTGTGAAATCAGTTTTCATCAAAGTATCATAGTTTTGGAGGAATGAGCTGCTGAAGTTGAGTACCTCGAGACAATGTAAAAATAATGGAAGCCCCCCCACCCGCCCTCTGAGGGGGCTGGGACCAAACTGATTGCGGCTTTCTTACTTACTGGGTGGGTAGATATTGTAAAAAAAATTTGAGCGAAATCGAAGGATATGACCCAAAAACATTGGTCGAATTGACATGGAATGACCCATGTGTGATATGTGCACCACTTTATTTTACATTACATCAGCTAGATACTGACGCCACTCGGCACTCAATTTTATCATTCCGCATTTCCGCTCAAGTGTACTTAGAATTTAGATTGAACTACATATTATCGAATTTGTATAGGTATGTTGTTTATTCATTTTGCTAAACGAAAAAGAACAATGTGTTTAACGCCACCTCCGACACCACCACCAACACCACCAAATGCAACCCTACAAGATATCAATGGCCCAAGAATTGAAACCTGCGGATCACAATTCACATAAGCAATTTGCGGAAACTTTTTTGTCCTAAATGCATGCCAAAGAAATCCCATTGGATTATTTTTTAATCTCTGATGAAGCACACTTTTTATTAAACGGTCATGTCAACAGGCAGAACTGTCGATTCTGGGCAACCGAGAACCCGAAAATCACACATGAAAAGCCACTTCACTTGCGGCAGCACACAACTGAACTGTTACAGAAAGAATTGAGATAGATAACCTAGTCTATCGTTTCAAGGAAAATTTACCTAAAAAGTACTTATACAGTCACTTTACACATACCTTTTTCCACAGGAAAAAAAAAGAAACATGACAAAAAGTCCAATAAAGAGTTACCTACCCCCATCGGAATTAATTATCAATGTCGAAGTGTTTCAAGTTCGAGTAATTAAAAATGAAGGAATTTTAATTTAAAATAAGTAAAAGAAAAAAATGGGGAAATGGTTTCCTTCATTCAGCATAAGCCAGAGGACAGAGAGAAAGATCACGTCGTGTAGTTGTACAAATTGTGAACGGAAGGGGGCGAGGAGACGAGACAGAGAGAGCTACCAGCAAAAAAAAAAAAGAAGAGCCTTTTAAAAAGAGCATTTTAATTTTTAAACTTGAATAAATTTCGTTTATTTTCGCAACGGGACCGATTCTTTACCCCTTTTACGAGGTATTTGCAGATGACTTAATGCCGGTTGGGGTTTATGTACTTTCTTCGCCCACGATCTCTATTTTCCACTTTCTTGAAGTCTTTTACTTTCATTTTTTTTCCGGTAGGTATATTTAACAAGCTTTAAAGTGGAATCAATTTATACTTGAATTGTTTATACCTGTTCCGCAGCCAGAACAGAGGGATCTTGTAATTAAACGAAAAGTCAATTTCTACATTATTATTATTAGATAAGTAAAAATTGTGCTGGAACAAATAGGGGTTTCCCTCAAATATATGTACTTCCAATTTTTTTTGATTTGTGAGGTATTTTATAAAGATCCTAATACCAAACATCTCAGACACGAAGGGTCAATCTTCAACCAACGCAGGTATTTTGGATAGTTTTAAGACAGTCCTAAAAATATTATCCCCTACTAGAACATCCATCTCTCAATGACTGTCCAAGTATTTCCCCAGAAACGTCCCAGTTCAGCGACACGTCCTTTTCGTCGTCTCAAAATATAAACACATTGGCAACTTCAAGCTTCGAGAAACTTTCAGGATTTAATATACAGAAGGTCACTGCCCACAATGCACGCAAAATCCAACCTTCCTGCCAATACTTTGTTCCGGCTAGTCAGCTCGAATCAGAGAACCCTTTCAAAAGAGCCAAGTTGTAAAAGCGCAGACTACTTGTATTCAAAGATTAGGAAATGCATGCAAGCCCACAACATTACACAGAACTTTGTACAAGTTAATCGCTCCGAGATCCCCATTTCGTCATCGTCGAACCAAAGTACGTACAGTTTAATGATAATATACTTCCGAGGAGAGAGAGGGGGTGGGAATTCGTTCATTTCGACATTACCAACAACATGACCGGAAAATAAACTTTCAGTCTCAGTGCGGTTAAGACACCGACAACGAAGATTGCGGCGATCTTCGCCATTTGGGCTACCTGCTCTGTATTAGTTTCCATACACACATTATACCTCATAATACGTGCACAAAAACCGCAATACGCTTTCCCCCCTTGGGCCTTGTACGACGAGACGTACTGCACTCGGACGCGAAACTTTCATCATCAATACTGCTGGCCAATAGTTGGTTAAAATTTCAACTAATTCTCTTTGACGAACACGCTACCAAAAACTTCTCCCATCCGTGTAATTAGCCGGTTGCCTCAACTTCAACGCAGGACTTTCCTTCATCTTCTACACCTCATCACCGCAACGATGTCGCGAGTACATAATTTCTGCGGGGTCAAATCACAACCAGCGGTATGGCCAGAAGCTGGATAGTTAATTGGGTCTCTTTATCTTTCGAGAAATTCACATCGCATCAGCGGTGATTTGGTTATTTGCTAGAAGTACGAAGAGTATAAGTAATAAGCAGCATACGTTTTCGAGGTATTCAACTCGCCAAGACATGAAGAAACTTTCGATATTACTCGTATATTGAATCGCGAAGCAGTCATATGTACGATGAAATTTCCCCTATCTACATCCGAGTCAATTACGATCAAAGGCACCGGTGGGCTGACCAGTGGGACTTGGCCAAAATGACGTCGTCGTTCGCAATTCAAGGTATTATGTATGTTGTAATATCGATTCGAATGTGTACTTTTAGGTATATATTTTAATAGCGATACGTACTAACCCAATTAATACGACGAATAAAAAATTCATAGCGTGCTGTTCAATCAATAGTACTGCTATAAAGAGCAATAGAGAGAGAAAAAAAATCAGATATCGGTTAATTAAAGCGAGGAAAGAAATTCTGAAAAAGCAAAGCGAAGAGATTCACGATCTGTCGGTTCATGAAATCGACATTTAAACGGAGTTTCTTGTATTCTCAAAGACTTCCATCTTGAAAAAAATAATCCTTCAAAGGGTCCGAGACAGACATCGCAAAAAAAAAAAGGTAACGAAATACTTCGAGGCGTTATTATTCACAACCAGAGATGAAGGCAGATGCGTTAGTTGGTGATTTTTCTTTAGACGGAGCCGAGAAGACCGAATCGCGCTGAGAATGGCAAAAGTTTTTATCCTCTTTTGCGGCATGGCGCAGTGACGACTGCATTGTCCCAGCTTGCGGTTGTACCGTGTCCTTCGTCCCCTCTCAAGGTTTTCGTTTTCGATTTAATAAATTTATTTCAAATTGGGTACCTGATTACGTTTTCAATTTCATCGATCGGATAGGTAATTGAAAAATGTTAATTCGACGAATAAATTAAACAAATTTCATTTTCGAATGAAACATACCTTTCTTCGTTCAGATTTTAATAAAAATGTTCGCACTGTTCGGCAAACACGCTTTCAAATTTTAAGCTGAATTGCGGTGTGAGAAGTTTTTTAAAATTGGTGACATGCAGGAGATTAAATTGAATCAGAGTGATCAACAACAGAGCGCGAATCTGATCAAATAGTCCAAGAGCTATACCCACTGTGATTGCCCTGAAATAACTGAAAGCTGGGACCGGTCTCAAAAGTTAGTATATATACCCCTATTTTAAAAGCACTTGGTCTGCCAATCCGCAGCTGCTGCTTTAAAGCTCAGCGAAAGCTCAAAAGTTCACAATTTTTCTGAACTTTTGCCCGAGAAAACTGATGGCTCAAATTGGTGCCAAATTATAGCATTTTTCGCGCTGAATCCGAATATGTAGGTCTGCCGGCCCTAAAGTGCTGCCAAAGCCCCGCCAGACTGGTTCAAAGGGGGGTCAAATTTCGAAAATTTCATCTTTTTGGGCTAAATTCGCATAAAAAGCTATAAAATCGTTTTAAAAATGATTTTCAAGCAGTATAACTAAATGCTCTGAGGGTAAGATGATTTTTAGGTGCCAAAATTTTTCAAAATTTTCATTTTTTGGGGGGTGGGGCATAAGGGGGGTATCGAAAAATTCTTCAAATATGGCCTTGTGATACATCAAAATGTATGTTTTTTGTGCCGTAGAATTCGATTATGGAAATATTTTTCACATCACTCGGTCCCCCGACCCGCAGCTGCTGCTTTAAAGCTCAGCGAAAGCTCAAAAGTTCACAATTTTTCTGAACTTTTGCCCGAGAAAACTGATGGCTCAAATTGGTGCCAAATTATAGCATTTTTCGCGCTGAATACGAATATATAGGTCTGCCGACCCCAAAGTGCTGCCAAAGCCCCGCCAGACTGGTTTAAAGGGGGGTCAAATTCAGCTTCATCTTTTTGGGCTAAATTCGCATAAAAAGCCATGAAATCGGTTTAAAAATGATTTTCAATCAGTTTAACTAAATGCTTTAAGGGTAAGATGATTTTTAGGCGCCGTAATTTTTCAAAATTTTCATTTTGGGGGGTGGAGCATACGAGGGGTGTCGAAAAATTCACCAAATATGGCCTTGTGATACATCAAAATGTATGTTTTTTGTGCCGTAGAATTCGATTATGGAAATATTTTTCACATCACTCGGTCCCCCGACCCGCAGCTGCTGCTTTAAAGCTCAGCGAAAGCTCAAAAGTTCACAATTTTTCTGAACTTTTGCCCGAGAAAACTGATGGCTCAAATTGGTGCCAAATTATAGCATTTTTCGCGCCGAATACGAATATATAGGTCTGCCGACCCCAAAGTGCTGCCAAAGCCCCGCCAGACTGGTTTAAAGGGGGGTCAAATTCAGCTTCATCTTTTTGGGCTAAATTCGCATAAAAAGCCATGAAATCGGTTTAAAAATGATTTTCAATCAGTTTAACTAAATGCTTTAAGGGTAAGATTACCTTTTATCGTACTAAAAAGTGGTAGAAATATAACAAGAGTTCTATTTTGTAAAATTGCTTGTATTTGCAGGAAATGTTGTGATAAAAACACAAGATACCGATGTATTAGTTATTGTTCTCGGAAATATGTCTAAAATCACAAATTCGATATGGCTGGAAGTGGGAAAGTATTCCAACAACACGCATCGATTCGTGCATTGTAATGAAATAGCTGAAAAACTTGGAGACGCTGGTACAGTTTTTTACGTTATACATTAGACACACGAATTCTTCGAAAACGGATATAATTTGGTCGAGATTTGGAGTGGCCCCAAGTTCTCCAAAAACAGATTGAAATTTGGCATTTTTTTCTAGGATTTTAAATGGAGCCGTCTTCGCTTTTCGATGAAATGTAGGAGTGTAGTCACAGCCAGTAAACGCGTGAAATCCAGGCAACGATTTACATAAATTTTCTCCAAGTTTTTCAGCTATTTCATTACAATGCACGAATCGATGCGTGTTGTTGGAATACTTTCCCACTTCCAGCCATATCGAATTTGTGATTTTAGACATATTTCCGAGAACAATAACTAATACATCGGTATCTTGTGTTTTTATCACAACATTTCCTGCAAATACAAGCAATTTTACAAAATAGAACTCTTGTTATATTTCTACCACTTTTTAGTACGATAAAAGGTAATCTTACCCTTAAAGCATTTAGTTAAACTGATTGAAAATCATTTTTAAACCGATTTCATGGCTTTTTATGCGAATTTAGCCCAAAAAGATGAAGCTGAATTTGACCCCCCTTTAAACCAGTCTGGCGGGGCTTTGGCAGCACTTTGGGGTCGGCAGACCTATATATTCGTATTCGGCGCGAAAAATGCTATAATTTGGCACCAATTTGAGCCATCAGTTTTCTCGGGCAAAAGTTCAGAAAAATTGTGAACTTTTGAGCTTTCGCTGAGCTTTAAAGCAGCAGCTGCGGGTCGGGGGACCGAGTGATGTGAAAAATATTTCCATAATCGAATTCTACGGCACAAAAAACATACATTTTGATGTATCACAAGGCCATATTTGGTGAATTTTTCGACACCCCTCGTATGCTCCACCCCCCAAAATGAAAATTTTGAAAAATTACGGCGCCTAAAAATCATCTTACCCTTAAAGCATTTAGTTAAACTGATTGAAAATCATTTTTAAACCGATTTCATGGCTTTTTATGCGAATTTAGCCCAAAAAGATGAAGCTGAATTTGACCCCCCTTTAAACCAGTCTGGCGGGGCTTTGGCAGCACTTTGGGGTCGGCAGACCTATATATTCGTATTCAGCGCGAAAAATGCTATAATTTGGCACCAATTTGAGCCATCAGTTTTCTCGGGCAAAAGTTCAGAAAAATTGTGAACTTTTGAGCTTTCGCTGAGCTTTAAAGCAGCAGCTGCGGGTCGGGGGACCGAGTGATGTGAAAAATATTTCCATAATCGAATTCTACGGCACAAAAAACATACATTTTGATGTATCACAAGGCCATATTTGAAGAATTTTTCGATACCCCCCTTATGCCCCACCCCCCAAAAAATGAAAATTTTGAAAAATTTTGGCACCTAAAAATCATCTTACCCTCAGAGCATTTAGTTATACTGCTTGAAAATCATTTTTAAAACGATTTTATAGCTTTTTATGCGAATTTAGCCCAAAAAGATGAAATTTTCGAAATTTGACCCCCCTTTGAACCAGTCTGGCGGGGCTTTGGCAGCACTTTAGGGCCGGCAGACCTACATATTCGGATTCAGCGCGAAAAATGCTATAATTTGGCACCAATTTGAGCCATCAGTTTTCTCGGGCAAAAGTTCAGAAAAATTGTGAACTTTTGAGCTTTCGCTGAGCTTTAAAGCAGCAGCTGCGGATTGGCAGACCAAGTGCTTTTAAAATAGGGGTATATATACTAACTTTTGAGACCGGTCCCAGCTTTCAGTTATTTCAGGGCAATCGCAGTGGGTATAGCTCTTCTACTAAAATTGATAATTGACGGGTGTGGCAGAAATTTCCATCCCTGTATATGGCTTGTTTGTTCATTAATTAGGCATCTACTTATCAAAATGAGTACCTAATTTCATTGCTAGCAAAAAGTGAAAGCTCTAGTCCCCGGAAAAGAAAAATCGTGAGCTTAAAATTATGACATAAAAAAAGGTTCGAACGAGGAGTCAAATTTCGACTCGCCTTTCGAAACGATGCGACTCATACACAGACAGCGTTATCATTAATGAGACTAATTGAACAAAATTTTTATACTTTAATTACAGTCATTTATTTCTTTCCCTCAAAAAAGGTTCGATTACATAACGTCGCGCAAGCTTCTACTAACATCGCAGATGCTGCTGCTTCTGTTGTCTTACAGCACTGAGAATCACGACAATATGACGGATTCTCCCTTATTGCATCGTCGTTTTTGCCAGTTTTGGCTTTAAAATTTTTCACAGTACTTTTCCGCCATTAAATTATTTTTTTACAAAGAAATAATGCTGGATTCATGTTCAGCGGGTCAAAATACCCCAATTATTACGCTTTTTACAATCATTTCGATCAAACTACCCAAATTTACTTTTGACACTCTACTTTTTTTTTTTTTTTGCATTCGCCTATCTACTAAAAATTGGTGTGGAGTATATTGCTGTAATTTACATACAAACGAGACATCGAATATACCTACAATTAATCTATATCGAATTCGATGACTTGTTCCACGTTATTATAATGGTCAAGATGCGAATATGACATGCCCACACAGCGTAAAACTTAGTATCTTCGATATTGACAAAATGGAAAAATATCTAAAAAAAAAAAAAAGGTACTCGAAGGTGTTTACGTTCCATCAGAGTGACTCCTCGTCATGGTTATTTCTTCACGCGTGTGTATGCAGGCGCGACATAACACAACACGTGGATCAGGTACCAGTTTATTTCCACAACGAGAAAAAAATTCGACCTTAGAAAAAAAAACCAAGGGGTACTGTAAATATCCAAACATCGGAGACGAATTTGCATAATCTGCACATACACTGTGGCAAAATTCGCCTCAGAGAATGAGAAAGACTTAAACAGGGTACGTCTACGTTCAGTTCGCTACACGTAGGTAAGTGGTATGCACGAAAATTGCCCGAATACAATGTCTTATGCATATAGCCTCTTCCCTTCGTCATCCAAGTTGAGGTAGCTCCACTTTAATACGTCGAATAAGGTGAATGGAGCAGGATAAGACGAACCGTAAGGTTCATTATAGAGTATATTTGCAGGAAAATCGAACACAAGTAATATCAAATATGTAAAGGAGACTTTGTTTAGCGCCCGTATACAGTTTCAGCGTGTCAACTTACGTAAATATCTCTCGCGTATTAGGCTATGAATACCAAAAAGGCAACCGAGAAAATATCTGTACGAATTGTCCGAATTTAGTACGCGAAGGGTCCCGTATCCGCACCGCCAATACGGGACACGTGGTCCAAGTCAATGGAGACGACAGGGTGAAGAACTGGTGGCGTATTTCGAGGATATACTACACATAAAACACCGACGACGACGACTTGCGAAGACTATGAAAGAGACGCACTGTTGTTGTCGTATTATATTACGTACGTTGGTCACGTCCTAAAGAAAGCCGAGTTCCAAAATACAGCAGCACGAGCGTCTTCGTGCAGGGTACAGCCCTCATCTATGTCGTCCTGTTTTCGATGATCGCCACGTTCTTCTATCATACATAAGCAGAATTCATTGGCGGAATTTACTCGTACCATTTCAAATACGCTAAAGCGAAAAAAAAATTATTAGAAATCGACATAGTAATCATTTTAAACATAAATTTGAAGATTACAAAAGTGGGGAGACGACACGTTGCAGTGCATAAATAACCAAAAGTGGATTTTGTATGCCGAAAATGATTAATGAAAAAATAATCAATGATCATTGATCACACTACCTCCTAGAGAATTTAAATTTTCCGGAGAGAAATCAACTGTTGCAGGAGAGTTAGAATTATAGACTGTGTTTATTCAATAATTTTTTTTAGGAATAAAGGAAATCTTCCAGATTCCCAAAATTTGGTTTGTAACAAGCGTGCCTTCATGAAAAAATTTTCACTAGCAACGCTAACTTTCAAACTACCTATTTAACATATAAACATTTAAAAACAATTTTTGAAAAAAATTTCCATCTTTTCAGGTGAGCAGGAATTGAAACTCGCTATCCATCTGAGGCTATATTTCAGGTATACACAGTTTTAATTAGTGACATGGCTTAATATGTATCAATTTTTTTAGTATACATTTCAGATTGGCGTAAGTACAGGGTGTCTACTGGATTTGAAAAATCAAATTCCTTGCTATTTCCTTGTTTTTCCTTGCCATTTTCCTTGCTTCAAATTTGAGTTTAAAAAGACAACCCCCCCCCCCCTTGTGTGTAGGTACTCGTTTTGTAGGAAATTTCTTGACGTTTTTTTCAATCAGTTTCATGCTGATGGAACATTACAGAGAAAAAATTTGGCATGATTAAGAAAAAAATGTACGAGTATAATAACACGAAGACAACTAAAGATTAGCTTCACAACAATTCGACTTGAAAAACTTCTTCTTGGTACACTGAAATCAAAAATTCGTACTATTTTTCGTCGTTTTTGTGATTTATTCAGCTTTTAAACTTTTAAAATTGAATCTAAGACGAGAAGAGAAGGGTGAAGATTTTAACAATTTAGAGCAGTAAAATCATTATACTTAAGAAGAAGTTTCAACGCTAAAATTTCGTGCTTTTTGATATTTTTGAAAGAAGTTTCTCACTTCTCTTTGCTATTTTGTGCAGCATACTACAATTTTGCGTTTTTTGATTTTGAGGTAGTAACAACCCTGAAATTTTATAACTCCCAATTTCAAAGCGAAGTGAGGGCAAAAGCTTTTGAAAATTGATAATAATTCAAGAAGTATAAGACCAGAGTGTCTACTGAAACCAAAAAAGCAAATTTCTCGCTTTTTTCTTGCCTTCTTTGTACTGTTTTCTTGCTTTCAAGTATGAAATTTCGTACCCCCCCCCCTCATATTTACGAATATGCATAAATGATCTTCGCTACCCCCGCCCAAAAAATTGTTTCTCAAAAGTTTATGGATCGAAGCCATGTTATTTGGGAAAAGGAGAAACCAAACCAGATTTTTAGAAATAAAAAATCGACATTTTAGGTATTAATTTTTGAAAATCCTTCATAATGACGAATGATTATTTCATTGAAATGAAAGCAAAATTACTGCTCGAGCGAAGCGAGAGCAAAAATTTTTCGAAAAAATTGGTCAAAAAAAACATAAAAAAACAACCATTTTGTAGGTATGTTTTATTTTACATTTTCACCGGAGCACAATGGTATCAAAAATTTTGAAAAGTTAGTGGTTCTGTTCAGAAAAAATGAAAAATTCGCACTTTTCAGATGGTTTGGGTGTTACGAGTAGTTCTGGAATTTCTCAATTTAATTTTTGAATTGTCAGAACAAAATGCTTTCGAAAATTTGTAATTTGAAAAGTAGGACAACATCAATTTTAATGAAAGGATTCAATTTTTCTGATCTCAACATTTTAAATTTGGTGGGATAACTTCAATTTTTCAGAGATTTTTTTATGTGAATTTTTTGGAAATTTTTTTGCTTTTCGAATGAATTTCCATACTATTTTCTTGCTTTCTTGCCTCCCATGTCAATTTCTCGCTTTTTTTTTGCTTTCTTGCTATTTTCTTGCCGGTAGACACTCTGAAGACCATTATATTCTATTTGAATGTTTTTTTTTTCAATTTTAACTTTTCACTTTCGACTTATTTAATTAAAGATTTGTCAAACAAAATAATTTAGGAAAAACAAATTAATTCAGCCCGAGTGAAGCGAGGGCAAAAGCTTTCGAAAAGTTATGATTTAAAAAGTAGAAATCAACAATTTTTAATGAGAAAATTACAAGAAAAAAAAGGGAAAATGCAATATGAAATTTAAAATTCAAGAGGAACTTTTTTGAAAAATCCTTGCTATTACACAGAAATTGTCAAAATCCCTGCTATTTCCCTGCTTCCTTGCTACCTCAAGTGAAATCCCTGCTATTTCCTTGTTTTCCTTGTTTTCCTTGCCAGTAGACACCCTGAAGTAATGGTACTGAAACCGCAATCGAGATCAGTAGCGACCTAATTTGGTTTGGTCAAGTATGGTACTGTGGGGTAAGAAAATATCAATTTAGTTTCTTGTAGCCCTGTTCGGTATAATTACAACATTTCTATGTTATGGGATAGTTATTCATCATTCAAAATTATTTAGTAAGTTGTTTTTAAAAATACAATGTTTTAGATTCTTGAATGTATGTTCCATTTTTTTTTTTTTTTTTTTTCATTTACCCGAATTGGTATTCAAATTATACTGATCACTGCGACCTCACAAATTATGTTTCTGTTAAAAGTACGTACCTACATGTTTAGCTGCAGCTTGTAGTTTCCATTTTCAGATTTCAGATTTGCTTCTATCTGTCAGCAGAAGGTGGTGTAAATTACACTTATTTGCATGGAAAATTTAATGTGGTCGTGTTTGTAAATAAAGGTTGAATTGTTTATTGTATAAAAGGTCGTGTGTATTTTCACACATGAAATCTTATAGGGTCGTGCATTAATTTATGTACGTTTATAGTACTGTGATTTATTAATTAGTATTTCAGTAATGAATTTGAATCGTTGATATAGCAAATGTAATTTTTTCTTCTACAATTAATGTTTTTCTGTGTTTTTACTTTTTACACTACAGAACATTCAAACTGTGAATGTGTGGTCAGCCACCGCATCCCGTGGGTCTGAGCAGGTACTTTTTGTTTAGCAATACATTCGAAGGGTTGGTCGTGAAAGTAGCCATAGTCAGAAAAAATTGATTTTAGATTGCAAGTAAGTGTCTACAAATTCTACATCCTTTCAGGTTTAATATTTTGAAATACCTAAATTATTATTATTACCCATTGCTCATAGATGCAAAAGATTGAGATGTTTTGAAGCTGTTCTGCTTGAAATCAGAGAATCACTTTTCAATCAGTTTTACACTCAGTTCAAGACAAAGAATGAGCAGGACAGTAATTTAAATGACCTTATATTAATTCAATGTGTCCTGTTTGATCTAGAAAGCCTTACATTACAGCGCTGAATATTCAAGTCATCGTTAATGTAGATGAACTGATGGAGGAAGCAGCTGAAAATGACTTGGACATGGAAGGCCTGCACAGTGCACAATATTATTAGTTGGTGGAATGTAGTTATAGTATGAAGACGATGTTAAAAGGTATTTGTCACCACAACTGATTTAGAGCATCCGTTCACATTGGATGGATTGAACTTCCAATATTTAATTGATGTATTAGAGTGGCTCAAACTGCACATAATGCAGAATCCTTGAATATGAATGTAATTTTTGTTTTAGCATTACATTTTAAAGGCAAATCACCCTCAGATGGATAAATATACTCAATGTTGTCATAAAGGTAAAGTAAAAATTGAGCATCTAAAATATCTAATTTTAATATACATGAACTCAAGCTCCAAACTGCCCCAAAAAATGTTCAAAATTTTGGAAAATTGTGAAAAAGTCGAATGATGTACCTATTTGAACCAACGTTTTTCATCCAAAACACAAAAATTTTATGGAAAATATGAAAAGATATAACAGTGCATTGCCATTTGCATCACGCAGTGCTTAAATTGATACACTTTCTGGTACTAGGGCCTTATTGCTATAGAATTCATAGACAAATTCATCATAAAACTACACACTGCCAAACTTCATCAATGTTCCCTTGAAAATATGCTCTGCTGTATTTTCTACATAGTGAAGAAGTAATGAATGAACATTTGAAAATGAATGCTAATAAAGAATGTAACAGGGAATCATTGAAAGATTTGGATTTGGCTATCAGATCAGTTAATCCATATGCAAAAGGCTATAGAATGTTGAAAACCTTAGAAAATGAAGGAATATGAGGCGAACCAGTTGTTTGTCACTCAGCCTAGCGCTGCGGATCCAAACTAGTTCACAACCATGTTTCGCCCTTTAAAAAATAACCCGTTAGATTTATTGGTATTCATTCTGTACTACAAACAATATAGCATTTATAAATACACAAATGTGTTTTTTTCTAAAATTAAAGAGTTGAAAAAATGCATAGGTTTTCGAGTTTTTTTTTTCAAATTGAAATTCGCTATTCGAGGATTGATGATCTCTTCTAATCAACAAAGTAGGCAAATGCAAAATTAGTCAACAGTAGTAGCAGAAAACAATGTTTCCATGATAATACATCAAAATAGAACTGTTGATTGTAGATGCAATAATTTACCTAATTATAAAGAAGTACATAGCTGTTAAATTTAAACACTACCAGTGAGTTCTACCTTTTCAAAGTGATATTCATATTTATCCAAAATCTTAGAATGATAATAACTAATGAGTTCATAAATGAGCTTTTAGCTTGTTATTCTACTCTCGTTACACTAGATTCAAGATTTTTATAATTCTCTCATGGCGTTTTATACGTAGGTATTAATAAAGTATTTTAATTCGTTTGTTGTAGTGTTGCAATGGCATTAACTAACTCAAAACAATCGATGTTTCTCATTAAAATCATCGTCCTCAGATGAAAACGCGCATTTTCAAAAGGCACAAAGACAATCCAAAATTTCCTAAATTATCAACAAAGCATAAATATGCGCTGCGTGCATACGCATCCTTAGAAGCATCGCAAAAATACAAGCATTCAACGAAAATTGAGCAGTAAGGAATTTTTTTTTAAATTAATGAAGTAAACATCAAAAATTTAGAGAGTTTGACTAGTTCGACTTCAAAACCCAGCATGGTGGAAGTGAAGGATGAACCCTTATATGTACAAATTGTACAACAATGATTCTGCAACTTTCAGCAGTATGAAACTTGAAGAAATTGAACCAAGTTACGACGTGAAGAAAGTCACCCAAAAAAATATGTTGATAATTTTGTTGATTAAATATTTTTACCTGCTGTTCTGGGCTCAAAAGCCGTTGTTCAAATAGTAGAGAAAATTCACGCTCACCTGAAACAATGCAAAAATAATGTTGTGGATAAGTTGGTATTGAGTATTTAAAGTCAATATTATGTATATTATTTTAGTACATGTACACTTGCACAGCTTTATATTTATGTACATATTATATTGCCAAATGTTCACATCTGTAGTATCACGTTTTCATAGTTTCTCATTCCGTCAACGAGGTTTTGTCTTTCTAACTCCTCACAGAGAGAACTACTCACATCTCAATTGAAAAGATCTACAAACATATTTTCAAAATTTTTTACCACGATTATGATCTTTTCTTTTCCCATTACCGGAAGTTGACCCATTGACACCAAACAGTGCTTCAATATATTTTCTCGCACTTCTGTGAAAAATCCGCGTATGGTACATACATAATACTCATGACGCACAAAACTCTACCTAACTAAGTATAAAACATCTTCATTTCCCTCCCCTGTTCCATTATCCGCTGAAATCGCGACGAAAACTACTGCCAACGTCGCCGCAACGTCTAGTTTCGCACACATGGGAGACTGGGCAAGCTGCGCTGTGCCAGCGCCAACATACGCAAAGATAATTCCGCGAAAGGAAAATTTCAACTACCTAAATGACGTTTTCGTGTTCGTTAGCGAAGACGACGAACGATTATAAGAGCAAATAGCGAGAAAGAGAATGAAAGAAAGATGCGAAAGTTTACGTAGGTACGTGTACTTCTGCAACTTACACACTCAAGATACCTTAGCAACTTACACACTCAAGATACCTTACATTTCGAGTACTTATCCTACCTACGCAATGCCGAAATGACGTTTACCTACTTTACTACATACATAGGTACGTATACAAATAATTGTGTTCGTGTCGAAATGGTTGTGTATAGTATAAGGCTAGGTACTACACTTCTGTTCTGTATCACTGTTGTGTATGCGTATACTGTATAGTGTATACACAGATCGAAGACGAGCACGAAGGATGATAGGAATATGGTACCTCATACACGTCCACACGTGTGTACGTATTATGTACTATAGTGACGAGTGTGCATAACTGGAAGCACACCGCTGAAACCTTCTTCGACTAAAGCTAGAATTAAAATCATTCCCTTTGGTCGTATGAGGATTCATTACATAGAAGGATTGTCTCTCATATATCGTATTTTCACGCTAAGTCGCACAGCTATACACAAATAAACATTCATATAGTGCATACAACGTACATACTTAGGCAGAGGTACACAAATGTACTATACACACTCTAACGACCCCATTTTACGCCACTCTCTGGGTACAATTAAACATATACATACACCTACTGCCTCTTTACCAATCTACCTGCGATTCTGTGCATTTACACAAACCTGAAACCCTTTGGTTCGATTATAGCAATGATGAATACGACGATGACGACGACGGTGACTGTGGTCGCGTAACTCGCAACCGACACCCGCGCCACAGCTAGATAGAGAAAATCGTGCGCATACTAACGCACCGCATTGCCGGAAAAATCTTTACGATCCCGACGCTATCATTTAGACGCCGCATTAATAAACCTCTCGAGGATACCATTCGTAGCAAAGAATCGCTCCTGGATGGCTAATTTGAAGGTACATTGAGCGTATTACATTTCACACGAACATACCAGCATTGTACATATTACACGCAAACATCTCATACACGAGCTTACACAAGTGTTATGTGTTTCGTCCTACATGTACATGAAATGCATCTGCGATGGAAATGTGGCAGGTATGGTACATTTGGAAATTGAATAAAATGATTGGAAAGCTGATTCGTTATGTGAAAAGAAAAGAAAAGGAAAGGAAAAAAGCGATTGCGTTTATTTGTTTAGGTCTAGTTTGTTTGTTTATTCGTTTGTTTGTTTGCGTAGTGTGAAATACTTAATTGCTTTTTTGAAAGCATGTACGAGTTGAAATAGAATAACAGGTCTGGTCGAAAAGGGTGACTTTTTCCTTCAAAAGTTGATTGTGGCTGAATTTTTTCTACGGCCGCTTCTCGTGATTTAGATAAAATTTACATGCTGAATTCAAGAGAGAAAAAAAGAATGGAAGGAGGTTACAAAGATGTAATTACCTTCGTGATGTAGCGAAGTTTCAACTAGTAATGATGCGACGGCGATGGTGTGTGGGTATTTTTATCCTTTCAAATTTAGGTACCTTAACAAATGAGATGGCCATTCCATGGTGAAGTTGAACAAATTTAGAATTACAAAAGGGCCAGAGAAAGAAACAACGAGTAAGAGATGGGAAAAAAATCGAGGTAAATTTTTCTCGCAAATCTGGTGCTGGTCAGACCAGACTGCGACGACTAAGATAATTAAGACCATTTTGCGGTATTAACGGGGCGTATCGTACGATGCGATAGTTGTGGTTGCTATTTTTTCTTTCTTTTTTTTACGTACCTAGACCTACCCACAGCCGTGCTGTAGTTTTGCGGTATCGTTTCTCTCTATATATATGCATCTTTGTTTGAGATTAAAATAAGGTCATCGTGTTAACGTATTCGTTAGAACGGTTCGTTTACGATAAATTATTTGGCAAGTGTCGGATTTTTTTTCGCTTCGAGTAATTGTCAACATAATGGAAAGCATGGGTAACTTAAGGGATACAGGTGGAGGCGAATCCGACGACGTTTTTTCTTTTCTAATCAAGACGCGTTCTCTGTAGACTTTTTGACGGTGGCACCGAATCTCGGTTTTGATTCGTTCAGTTGTACGTTGGTTTTCGGGATACATTTTGTTCTTGACGAAAAAGTTTCGAATATTCACACGAGTTAGAGATGAGAAACGATGTGCATTAATAAGGAAAATCGTCTGTGTTGCGATGGAAAATGCAAGCATGAAGCATCATGGCAAAACTTGGAAAAAACTAACTTGGGTAACCTTTTTTATCAAAAAAAGTAATCAACCATTTAATAACTCCCTCCTACCAATTTCATCACAAAAATGTTATTCATGGGGGGGGGGGTTCAAAAATAGAAGTCAAATTTGGGGAATGGAGTTCTTTTTGGGATGCAGATTCAACCCTGAAAGTGGAGAGCTTTTACAACACCTTTGAAAAAAAATGATTAATTTTCACCTCGCCACCATACCATTCAATCATGTCTTTTCAAACATTAATAGTGCTTGATTTTTTAGCATATTTTTGCTGGATGAAAATTTTACCTTTGCCTCCCACGGATTCATTTGATCTTATTCAAAAACGTCTTTTCTCGTGTTTTGCTAACAGCAGAATTTCAAAATACGCCTTCAGCATCGTAACAATAATCCGTCTATTCGACGCTTCGCGATTACTCGCGGTTTTGCGACGACTATGTCGCCCTCCTTCTTCCATTCGTACATTCGCAAATTTTCAAGCCAAAAAGTAAAACAAGAATGGCGGTGACGTACGAGATGGAAAGGAAGCAAATGAAGTCTGAGCAGTGCGAGCATTTTTAATACGTAAGTTATACACGTTGTGTGGGATGGCAGAGAAAAAGGAGAATTATTAATGCGAAATTTTATACGTATGTACGTATTTGCAGTAGTACATATAATGGAACGTCGTCGTCGTCTTGATGAATTGTTAAAAACACACGCGCGCTCGGATCTTCGGTGGCGTACCAAAAGAGCCAGAAAGCGAAAACGCGGCATCGTGGCGCTTTTAAAACGATACAATGATTGAGGTGAGATGCGAGCGAGAAAGGAGCAAGAAATTGAGCGAGTGAGCGAGAAAGGATTGAATTTACAGATGACTGAAAACAGTTTCAGGTTCGCATCACGTTACTTTACCGCGTTGGTTGGTTGGTGCAAGGATGGATAGATAGATGGATGGATGAATGAGTAGATTGTTTAGGAATTGGAGGAGGGGGGAGGGGGCGAGGGAGACAGCGAACACAACGCGTAGGGAAATACAACACGCGAGAGCGAGTTAGTGTTGTTATTAATTAATGGGTTTTCAAGTGGCACATCTGTTTTTAGTTTGTTTTACAAAAATGAGTTATTTAAAACGTCGCACAATGTTCCACTAATTGCTGAGCGCGTTGAAAATAATTTACCTTAATTAAGCTCGATTTTGATTTGCTGATAGTTTCGAGGCGGCGAGCCGGGTAGCAGGGTTTTTGGCAATTTCGTTAATACTCGGTGATTAGGCGCGCAAGCATTCGCTGTACCAATGGGTAGAATTTATTGCATACTATGTGCGTCGCTCGTCGCTACGTGCCATGATACTCGTCAAGAGAGCGTGCAGATAGGTGAGATTTTAACCGAACGAGATCGAAAGGTGATTATACCCTCTTCTTACTAGTACACAGTGATTTTTGAGCCATGGTTTTAGAATCATGAGGGGATCTATGAGTAACATCAATATTGTAAGTATATAGTGTAAGTGTGCAAATATGCTCGATCAATGCTGCTAACCAATAAGAGTTCGAATTTGATTTGCTGGTACGTTCTGAGAGAAAGACGAGCAATTTTGCTGAGAATTTTGAGTTTTGTACTTTCTCCTCCCTCCTCTTCAACCCTCGAAGCTCCTACAGAGATTATGGACGAAATAACATTGGAAACATCTTCGACTGATTTCAAATGTAAATTTTGGTACACAATACGCGTCATTTGGGAAAATTTTGGGTTGACCTCTCTTATCTCACACACCTCCCCTATAGTCTGTCTGTCACGCTGTACGACTTCGAAAATTCAATTCGAATGATCCTAACACGTCTACGTGTGGTCAAGGCGTGAACACGTACGCGAAACTATCCTGCGCTTTCACTTCACCATTTCCTCGCGTCCTTCGACATCTCTGCTTTTAAATCTGCATCTATGCACGTAACGTACGATACGAAAGTGTACACGATTAATTCGCTTTGAAAGCAAAGCAATTCCGTCGAGAGTTTCGTGGTTAAAATTTCTGCCATTCGACAATAGGATACACGGTTGTAGGCATTATACATATGTATGCCCACCTACTATAGACGCACGTGGGCCTATACAGTTATAATGTAGGTACTACGTAATGTTCTGAAAACCTAATTTAATTTCGATTGAATTATCATACAAGATAGGTATATGTATTTATGGAAATTGGGAGTCCACAGACGAAGAAATGGCACGATAGAATTATAAATTTGCTTAGATTGAACTTGTCAAAAATGTCGTATCGACTTATTGTACGAAATGAAAATAAAAATATTCCAACATTCCTAACGGATCTCTGAATTGGATCAAATTTAATGAAAAAAATGCTCGCAATTTAGCCAAACCCGAATAAATTTACAAAATATCACCTGCCTTACAGAAAAATGATTTTCTCCAGGTTTTCCATAAAGCATCAACTACACGAGTATATTTTCTTTTGAAATCTAGTTTTCGCAGTTCATTTCACGGATTTCATGATCCAAATCAGAATTTTCGTTTCACTATTCAATATTCATAAATAAAAAATTCTTATATCAGTTTTCAAAAATTTTGAGGCACATGATCTCACCATCAATTTTCGAGATTTCAATACTTAAATGCTTACTTTCAGAGCTCAATTTGGGTCAAAGAGTAAACCTAATTATAAAAATCAAAGTGAACCGCCTCCATCCCACTCCATTAGAAATTTTTTGGGTCTCTCAAGCTTGCAGAATTCACCGTACTAGCGAAATGCACGAAGTAAATTGATGAAATCCTCCCCTCTATTGAGAAAATGAAAGAAATACGTACAAAAATAAAGAGTAATCCTTTCTAGCCAGTTCACCACATATGGTAGCTTGACCAGGTCGCCAATCCATAACGTAAACTTACATTATGCTAATGCATTAACATTAACTAACGTGTGCACGAGCGATTTTTCGGTAATATATGTCGAGGGTGAGGCTCGGTGGAGAGGAGACCATGTACGTGTGCCTAGACATCCTGCAGAATGTTCGATACAGTACACTATGTACGGTACCTTTAATACGTGCTTATGGGGGCACAGGGAGTATATTTATAATTTTTCATACAAAGCCGGTAACGAACGATGCAGCGGCGACAGCAACAGAAGGGCAGGGGGCTAGCGAGCGTGTAAAATGTAAAATGATTTTAATCGGACGTATGGTATACTGTACTGTGTAATGGTTTAAAAAAGTGAAGAAAAAATGGTGTGGCGAACGGAAGGTAGTAAACGGTAATATCCATTAATTTCGTTTTAATTTTGGATTACGTAATACGTGGTAGGTGGTGCAAGGAAGGGCGAATGAGTAGACGGGCAGGCAAGCAGGCGATATATCGAGTAATGTTTTTTTAATCGAGCTCTCTTTTCATCTATTCCACCTCTGCGATTCACCTATTTTTAAAATACGTACGTATGTATTAATACGCGTACATCATTTGTATATGTAGAGTAGACATGCAGACACAGAGTGAGGTTACTGGTGTAGTTGTGTACATAGTACATTTTCATGTGGGAAAGCTAAAATGTGTGGCACGAATATATAAGTCAAAAAAAATATACGTATGTAATGGGTTTGTAATCGAGCATCATCGTGTGTAAACGATGATGCCAATACATGTGTCGGCACGAGCGTCGCGACGGGTCCACATTCGTAACGATAAATGGTAATTCGTTGTGATATCATTTCATTTCGAAGATTCTATCGTACACGTAAATTGGTGTAGAATTAACATTTCATTCGAGAAAACCAAAAAAAAAAAAATACCATTCGAGTTTACAATTTTGAGCCCGAGAATAATTTCAATAATGATATCAAATGGGTAGAAATCTGTGAGAGCTGGTACCAGTGAAGCACACTCCATGATTTTTCCCAACGAGCAATAGAAAATGATTCAGCCTTCGAGTTAAGCACTATTGACTATACAGCCCAGAATTTCTTACAGAAAATACGTATGGTGAAAGATGCTGATTTCAGCTCAATTTTTGTCAATAGTTGACGTGTATTTTTCAACTTATCTGACATTACAGTTCAAAGGTCATCACATCCCCTATTTGAAAGGATTGAAGAGAATTGAGATGCTTCAGTCTCATACCGTTTTCTAGATTCTTACAGTACAAAGAATAATTCGAATTTGAAGAATCGCAATGGAACTATCCCATTTGAAAACAAAGTGGATGTTTTTTCATTTTTGCCTAGTCATTAAATACATTACAAAAAAAAATCGCGATTTTTTTCTGCTCCCAACCCTCAAAACGGTGACCTCAGAGTCTGATGAGAAAGTATTTCCCTATTTTTCATTTTTTCCATTTTTGAAAAACTTGGGCTGCGGTGGGCCTAGAGATGTGCAGTCTGAAAAGTGAAAAGTACTTTTCTTTTAATGAAAAGTTGAAAAGAAAAGTTCCTACTTTTCACTTCACTTTTCACTAAAAAAAAAAACGAGTGACCAATCAATTTACTCATCAGAGATCACTGACCTCATTGATGAAATCAAATATCAAGTTTCACTCTCTCCACTCCTCCACCTTCGCAATTCAGCACCCATTTTTTATATTTTTTACTACATTTTTTTCAAATTGAAAAACCCAAATGGGAGATGATGTAGAAAAAAATCTTAGTACAGCGGATTAAAACATGCCAAAAAGCAAGATTCCCTGCAACAGCCGAAAAACTACGATGCAGTGTACAGCAATTGATTAAACAAATGAATCTGAAAACCATTTTTTAAAACGGAAAGCCACCTTCCCCAATCTAAAGGACCCTTGAACTGTGATCAGTGATCAAATATGGGATGCGAATTTTTCGAAAACTTCAACTCAGATTTCTGACGTCGTGGCCGAGCTTACTGACAAAGGGACCTCTCGACTCCGGAATCTCCGATTTGAATAAAACTTGGATAAGCCAAAAGCAGACTATAAAAACCTCCATCCCCCCAATTTTCAGTTGCAGAGATTGATTTTTCGATTTTTGACGAATTTTCGCAGTTTTTGTACCATAAGTAATGTCTGCTCAATGAATAAAATTTAAATGGCTGCAATATTATAACTGTACAAAGGTAGCATGCTCTTATGGTATGGTATAGGATTATTAAATTGAAACATTGTCATGTCTGTCAATCACCTCAACTTCAGAAAACCACAATAGGGATTTCGGTCAGGACACAAATTTTTTCACTCAGAATTTGACGTGTTAATTGCGTCTTCTGGCCGGAGTCTCGGATCCGGGATCCAATCAATAATGGTAGCAATCGATCAAGTACCGAACAGATAACCCTTAGGCAAAATTTCAGCTGCCGAAGTTCATTTGTGGTCAAAAGATATGGCGATTTTTCAATTCAACTATTCCATTCGAATTACCACAAGGCCTATTTATACAACAAAACCTTCAAAAATTCGCCAAAAATCGAAAAATACACCTCAGCACTTCAGCAGCTGAAAATCGGGAGATTGGAAGTTTCTTGAGACTCTCATGCAGCAATTGCAGCATATCCAAATTACGTTCTACTACTAATCAGATATTACGGAGTCAATGGGTTCTCTTCATTGCGTTGCAAACATGACATGATAAGACTGCGCTCAGCCATTAAAACCAGCTAAAATTGATAAGAACCACTTGACGGAAAGTGTGGGAAAAATTTCAAGGTTTTCGTTCTTCACGTTGCAGTTCAATGAACTAAAAAGAAATGTGGAAAACGAAACGATTCAGAGAGTTCCTATCTTTTATGAGGCAGAAGTGGTCGGGAAAGAGGTTTGAATTTTATGAATAAGACTTACGCTCTGACGAGGTAACAATCAGAAGGGTTTCCTGCTGCTTCGAACAAAACTTCGCCTAGTGTGCAATGTGCATACAACGTATATCGAGATGATCGATTTCTCTAAAACGTGATCATTAAAAGACCAGTGCCTAAATAAGTTCATGTATGTAGAATTGTAAACTTCTGACCATTCATCCTTATACGACTTTTTCAAGACAATCAAGAAACCGTAAACCATCAACAAAACTCAAGTCCAATTCTTAATTCCGATGATCGCGTAAGAGATAAATTTTCGCCAACACGTGCGTTTCACGTGATCAAATAAAAACGGCCCGCGACACTGGCATGGCATGTGCTGCCGGAAAAAGTACAAGTACCTGGCGTTCTAAGACCGTAGAATGAAACACTCAACAACATATTATGCATTATAAAAAAGAAAACGAAAGCAAAACGACTACTTGGCGTATACTGCAGGAGAGTCCAAAAAAACATAAAATTGTCAGTATCGCTCTCCACCTCTCTTCCATCTTCGCGACGAAGTCATGGAACAAGAGCGAAGGAGGCGGTGGCCGAATGCGAGTGAGGCTGAAAACGACGATTTATGTTCCGTTGTTTAGAAAATGATGCAAATTTGGCAGTAAAAATGGCCGTGCCAGTGTAAATTTTGGCAATGAAACGCGACGACGACCGTATACACGCAATGTACCTATGGTAAACGCGCCTACCTCGCCCTTCGCGCTCTTCACGCCACGTCGAATCGCATCTTCTACGTAATTCAAATTGATTACCCTTGTTCCCCAGCCAGCCATCGAACAGTCTCAAAAGACGATAAAAACGCGAAACTCCGCAGTACGCAGGGACGATGACTATGATAGATACCATTACGTAATTATGCCTACTATACAATACGTGTTATTATGTATGTCTGTGAATGAGAGGATGGACGGAAGGGCGGACGTGGAGGGCGAGTCGCGTGCTCGAAATACTTTCCAAGTTACTTCGAGATGTTCAGACTATATGCGATATGCAGACGAAAACTTCGCGAGCAATGCTAGAAATGTCAACTAGATCATACGAAATGAAATTGATGATTTTTTTTCAAATTCCAGAGATATTGAAAATTTCTCAAAATTGGTTTTTCATTTTTCTCGCAATTTAAATAAAAAAATCTAAAAACGATTCATTACTCAAAATTTTGAGCCTCGGATCCCAGTCAGAGGCCTGAAATTTTCAGAAAGTTCATTCAAGTCCATTCAGCCTCCACTAGAACCCCTATTTTTTATTCAAAATTTGAAATGAAAATATCAAAGCAATTCATCTTAGCAATCTTTATGAAGTTATAAATAACATCACAAATATTTTCAAGCAAAAGTGTTAACGTAAAAATTATAATTACAATCTTAAACTGGAGCACTGCTCGTGCAAAATACACTCGCAGCCTGACTGGTAAAGAGAACAACGTTCCACAAAGTTACGAAATCAATTTATTTATTCAAATTCGTTAACTCTTTCGCGAAAGTACACCCTTCGCAACGCCACAAAGAGTACCATTTCCTTGCACGAAAAAAGCTCGACTTCCACCAACGCGACGAAAAACTCCCGAAATCAGATTTTACTCCATCGCGATGAATGGAAAGTGTGGTGACTTCGTTATAAATGAACGTAACGTTTGTCTACTTCTATACAAATATCGTGTTTTTTCTGCTTAACCTGCCGTTTTTCACTAAGATTTAAGATTGTACAGTCGAAAGAAAAGAGAATTTTACGGTTTTCGGCCGCTTCCAAGTTGCGGTTTCTAATCTTGACGGATTTAATGGTTTTTATCCGAGAAATCTCGACCATGTTAAAAGTTTCCTTCTTTTGCGCGAACCGACCACAAAAACTCGGACGAGCCGACGTTAATCTTCTTAGGACGCGATATGAAATTCGACCTGAGAGGTAACCAAACAACCGACGAAACTTTTTCTTCGCCTTGTTCGCCGCAGAAAAGAATTACCTACAGCGAAAAAAAAAAGCACGCTGGATGATTTGGACGTGTTAGATCTTCGGATATAATAATATACACTATATACCATGTGAAAGGTGCCTATCACGTTGTTAAGCCGTTCAACCGTTTTGGACAATTTACAAATCACTTTGCACGACCTACAACGATACGCATTTGCCAAGGTGAATCGAATTTTTCACTATAGGAAATTATCGAGAGGCAGGATTGGTTATTATGTACAACGAGATATAAATTTCAACCCTCTATCCTATAGTTGCTCTTTTTCAGTGTCAATATCGTGTCAATATTTACCCTCGGTCGCGTCGTATCGCCCTTGAATTTTGGCAACTCATCAAGATTTTTCCAAGTTCGAGAGCGAGAAGAGCATAATATAAATTTTTGAACATTCGAAGGATTCTCTGCAACATTTGTGTGGTATCTTTTATCGTCATTTTCTCGAAACTAAATCCCATATAATTCCTACGATGAGACACTACTAATTATTCGAAATGAGCAGAAACGGGCTGCGTTAAACAAGTTAAGACCCAACCTGTATTATGTAAAAAAATGACTCGCGGAGCTGATAAAAATTGCCTGAGGTTTGTCTTCGAAGACATTTTTCGCCAGCGGATTTACTGTTGGAATTGGTGTGAAAATAAATGCGAGCAAGGCTTAGAATGAAGAATACCCACGTTACTCGGTGGTTTTTCTTTTCCTACTTCAATTTTTTTCAAAACTGTGTCAAGCATTGCACTTGATATGTCGGAATGTTATTATTTCTTGTAATGTTTTTTTTTAGAGGAATAATTGAAACGCTTTAGAAAACAGCATTGTACACTACTTTTGTGGCAGGTACAACATGAAAACACATGTAACTTAACAAATGTGTGTTCAAAGCAACGAGGGGGAAATACGTAAGAGGAAGTACGTTGCGTTAAATTTGTGTAATTGAAAGCGATTAAGTTGACCGAATCGAGGCAGACACGCCTAGTACATGAATGGGATTTGTCCTTTCAATCGTAGTGCATACAGGATTTCAACAATGATGTTCTATTTTCATGTGCAGTGAAACCAACGATGGATTAGATTTCGATTACGAAAGTTTATATTTTTTCTGCCCATAGAGATGACTCTGGAAATGATTTCCGATGTATGGGAGAGTGAGGGAAGAGATGAGAGATGTTTAGCTTGTGTCGAAAAGTAACACCAAAAATTCACCTACAAAGTAGACTGAATTTTCAATTTTTTTAAACTTTTGAACAACTTGCAAAAAATGCACTCAAAGAACGAAAAATTACGTAATATTCAATGTCTCCTTCAATTTTTGAAACAAGGAAAATCAATTTCATCTTTCCAAAAAAATACATCAAAACCTATGGTCAGAATTCTGAAATTTTTATACATGGTAGCAGAGCGTGGTTTTCGTCATGGGTTGCATTTTCGTGGTATTAGGTAGAAGAACCAACCCAAATATGCACACAGCAGTGCTCTAGGATAAAAATTGATTCATCTACACCCTGTCTAGGGTCAGAATGGTCTTCCAAAAGAGTCATATGAAAGGTTAAGAACTCGGGTGTTGGAAAAGAATCGTTTGTTTTGAACCTTGATCTTTCGGGTTTAGCCAAATCAAACGAAGATAGCCCTATGTAGAAGACGTACGACTTTTTGCGCTCTCCTAAATCGTACGCTAATGTGGTAAGTCTAAGTTCACTACACTTGGAAATTTATGCTCGAGTCGTATATTACATCGTACGGGTACTTGGTTTACATGAACGACGATTTATTCGTTGCTGGCTCGAGTACAGTAGTACACATACGCGTTAATTTCTCCCGTTTATTACGTACCGAGTACCCATAAGAGATTCGCGATACATTTATAAACAAACACACATACATCGTGGTACGTACTTGACTTATTCACGGTTTAGTAATTTTTCGTTCATACGGTACCGGTCTTAATAATATTATTATGTTTTTGGTTTCGTAATAAAAATAAGGAAAAAAATTACTCTAGACCGTATCTGAATTTCAGAAATCTCGTTTACGCGTACCTACGTACAAATACGTAATTATCGAAACTTACGAGCCAGGGTGGACGACGGACGTATACATGGAAAAAGACCATAGACACACCGTATAGCGCGCTACTAGGTTAATTATAAACAACTAATAGAATTTGATAAACGACAAAGTCATCTCTCAACGAGTGGCCAAGTTTAGAATTGCAAATGTCGACGTTCGTGAAGATAGGTTGCCAAAAATTATAAAACAACGTGGCTACATAGGCAGTGGCGGCGACCGAAAAAAAAAAATCGAGTAAAGAAAAGATCAAGAAGTCGACGGTATACCGTACAGGCGCTTCGCTGCCATCGTCTTCGGCATCCCGCCCGCGCCACCGCGCGTTACCGTGATAGCCCGCCAAAAATTATTCGACTTACGGAAACAGCGTCGTGTTACGTTCGCGTCTTTTCGTCTAATTTGAAATAGGAAAAAAAATCGGGGCTGGCGTACCGAGAGGTTTTGTTCAATCACTGCTGGCTCTTTCACCTTCCCTACATGAGGTTTATTTCTAACTGAGCTGAATTTTACTATGGTCAATGACATTCAAACCCATACATCCTGGAGACGAGACAAAGTTGAATTTTTCAACGACGACGAAAATGAACCAAATCCTGTAGCCATCACAGTATGTTTCTTCATCTCCCGCGGAGAGTATAAGGCTCGTCATGAAACGAAATTTTAAATTAACGCGTCTCAGAAAAATGGCGAAGTAAGTATTTTCAAAAAAAAAAAAAATCGTTCAAGAAAACAGAAATTGGAAATTCCATTAACAAAAGATGAAAAAATTGTCAATGTCAACGTTGATGAAATTAGATCAGATGCCAGAAAAACACGAAGAAATTCAGGTATCATCACTAAATCAACACTTCGATAAAAAAAAATTGCACATACAACATTACCAAGCAGAATTTTAAAGCAGTTGAGCATCGATTGATTGAAAATTAGGTACTATCACCCCGAGCCAAACTGCGAATATTTAAGCTAACCCTACACAGTGTCGCCATTTTCAAGTAGATATTTGCTATACGAATGAAAACAGGCATAAAATTGGAGAAATTGCGTCAAATTGAAATGACCTAACTCATCGAAATTGGTAGGAGCTTTGCTTCATGTCGCGAATGCTGCGCGAGCGGATATATCCTTGACAACGAATTACTCAAGTTGATATCACGCAGGATACAACAGGGAATACTCGGAGTATGCGTTATGTGTCTTAATTTACTCATATCATACAATATCATTCGCAACTTTATCAAATATGTGGGAAAAATATTCGTGAAAACCAAACAAAAATTTGAAACTTGATCCAGTTTGAAAACTGTTGGGGTAAGGTTACACATTGATTTAAAGAACTCGAATTGTCGCGATCTCTTCTTCTTTCAAGAGGAGGGGGAGGAGATCATTTTACAACAATCTTGGGCTTAGTATTCGTCAAAAAATGTGAAAATCTCACTTCAATAAACATTATATAAGCTGAATCAACCTTACAATCACAAATTACGAACCATTTTACCACAAAATTGGTAAACAGGAATTATTAAAAATCATCGAGCACACATTCAGAATATACAAAAATACAACATTTCTTACTTCTAAGGAACAATTTTGAACATTTTTCCGAAATACATACATAATTATTTTCTAAGGTTATCAGAAAGGATCTTTCAATCTGAAAATTTCAAATAGGGTTTCAGTGATCAGCCCTTGTTGCGTGTTGTACGAGCAGGACGAATATGAGGAAGAAAACCTTGTCAACGAAGCCAAAATGGTATGCTGATGTGAAATAACTACCGAGATACAGACCTATCAGAATATTCGGGGCAAAAAAAAAAAAACAACAGCAACAACAATAAAACCAGACATCGTTGATCTGCTGCATACCAATTCATCTGCTACCTACGTCATTTGACGTAATTCGGTTAATGGATGATGTTTAGCCATTAAATAAATGGAAAGGAAAAAGATAGGGAGCCAGATCATTAACGAAAGAGCGAGGAAAGGGGGAATCCAACCAAGTACATGTACGTACACACTACACATACATAGATGATTCGCGATCGACGAAATAGTTTGGTTATTATACGAATTTTCCGCGCACATTTTGCATGGAAGTTTTTTCATTTCAAGAGCCAGAAAAGTCCACAAAGTGGAAAAATGATTTAACATGGTGTCAATCGGAGTTTTTTGACCGAAAATCACTATCTTTTCACTACTTTTTTCACTACCCTTAAAAAAAATCGCTGCCTTCCAAAATATTTTTAACCCCCCCCCCCCAGAATGATTTTTTTTTTTTGGTTTGTACTCAGTGATTTTTTACATTAGAGTATGTCCTGTAAAGGATATGGAACCACGACGACGACGAAGTACTTACACGTTTTAATCAATTTGAAATCAATTCAATGACTTTATAACTATTGCTATATTTATCGCGCGAGAGATCGCCCACAAGGTACACAGATCTTATCAAAAAGGCTACAGGGCTCACCCTCATGGAGTGTACTAGACAGGCCGAAGACAGAGAAGGTTGGAGGCAGCTGATTGGGGAGGTTCCATAGTCACAATGCTCGGATGCGAGTGAACGATTGAGAAGAAGATATTTATTCAAGTTGTTACAATTTCTCATAAGTACATGTTGAAAATACAAAATGAGCGAACTCGAAAAATTGACAAATCAACTATTTCGAGAATAAAATTATTTCAAATATGAAACATGAAGGATTTTTTTTTTTAAATTTTCAGTGGTGATTTTTCCGAGTGTCTAGTCCAACAAAATTTCGAAATAAAAAAGTAGTACTTCAGCAGGACATTTTTTAAACACATGGGATTTTTCAAGAGAGAGAGGGTTGGAAGAGGCAAAATTTTTCGCTTTTCCAATGTCTTCAAACATCCCAAGATTTTCCTCAATTTTCCTCAAGCAAGCGGATATCGAGAATATGATTTTGTTATTTCAATTTTTGATTTCATTTTCACCTTTACGGTTGTTGTTAATGTTATGAAATTGGGCGAACAAAGAACTTTTTTCAAAATGAAAAATGTAAACAAAATCAATGGAAAATTTGAACAACATTTTGGAAAGAAATATACCAATTTTTCGAAAAATCTATCGAAAATTAGTATTTTGAGGAATATAAAAACGTTGTTTTCTTGGGTGATGAATGAAGAAGTTCATTATTTTTGCTTCAAAATTTTAAAACTTGGATGATTATTTTTTTAAAAAAATCAAACTTGAAAAAAAAAGCGAACGAGCCCGAGTGAAGCGAGGCCGAGAAAGCTTTCAAAAATTCATGTTTCAAGGAGTAAAAAAAAGTTTTTTTTATGGAGGTAGGGGAGTATTTTTCTGATCGAAATTTCTTGAATTTGAACAATGCGTTTTTTACTAGTATATCGAAAAAGAAGAGCAAATAGCCCGAGCGAAGCGAGGGCAAAATCTTTCAAAAATATGTAATTCAAGCTCTAAAAAAGTGAACAAATGTACCATTTTCTAGAAAATTTTTCTTGAGCGGAAAATCAGATTTTCCGCTTTTTTTCATTTTTCACTACCTTTTAAGCAAAATAGCTGAAAACCACTACTTTTTCACTACTTTCACTACCTGGTAGACACCCTGTTTAAAAATAAAGAAAAAAATCATCACATTAGTCGCCATTTGGTCAGGTGGCGTAGAACCTAACTAACGAAAAATAAAAACGGATTCATAAATACAATGCCCTCTACAGACGGCGACAGTCGCTAGATTCAGTAATTAAAACTTAAAAGTAACAATTATTTATGCCGTAAATTTCATTCATGAAATGCTCTGATTTTAGAGTCAAACTTGCAAAAAATTTTCAACATTTCTACACGGGCAAAATTCTTTACCAACGTCCTCTGAAAATGATCAGAAAAATATACAAGAATCTACTTGAAATCAAAAAACTGTCCATAAACCCTTTCAGAATCATTATCAAAGAAAAGTCCACATCATACGAATATAACACCACCATCATCAAATCTGACCTAAAGAAACAGCAATCCCCCCCCCCCTCCTCTCTACAAAAAAAAGTTCAAAAGACAGCAAGCAAAAGGTTCGTCCAAAAAGCATACTTAATATCGCCATTACTGAACCACCTGTAAGGCCACCAATCACCTCCACCACAATACCTCTATCCAGTGAACATCCTCGCTCTAAATCATCCCAAATATCAAAATATAAACGGCCAGTTTTCTTTAATCAACTCCACATTGCGGTATGGTTCGATGAACCTTTACTCTATCTCACGACTTCATCATCGTGTACCCTCACGTAGCACAAAATTGTGATTTCAAACGCGAACCATAAAACTGACTATGTTAAAGAAAATGACTCTTCCTCTACCCATTTCCACACCTCGATGACGACGATAGTACAGCTTTTCCACGTTTAATATAATGTATTTGATGGGTATAAGACAGAGATAGAAAGATCAAAACTACACTACGTAATGTATGTACGATAGATAGATAGGTAATGATAATGAAAGACATGGCAAACGCAGCCAGGATAAGGTGGATGAGCGAGGGAAGAACCAAAAACACCAACTAACCAGCATCGGCAACGAAACCGGCGTGTTTATTGTTTTTCTGCATGTTGAAAATGTTTACACAAGCGATGACAACGGTAAAAGTAAAAAGAAAATAAAGCCTTCAGCCCGAAGATGAAAGGCGCTATATTTACATTACAGACGATGCGAACACACTCGATATCTCGATAAACATTAACAAAATGAAACTTTTTACGGTTTACGGGTCTCGTCGCATCACACTGCCCTGTCGCCTTGCCTCGTCTCATCTCGTCGCCTTTATTAGCAATATTTTGATATATGTGTACGAATATACTATATAGGTACCAAGTGAATTTTTCACGGATAGTTTCAGCTCGCCGAAGGTTACTAATATATCGCATATACGAGTACGTAAAACGCATCCCCTTTTAATATTTTTCGAAGTAAACGTACCGGTACCTATAGAATCGTAACGAAATGGAATACTGAGCTAACCTCAGGCGGCGTGCAGAACTTTGAATCTATTTCACTCCATATATGTATCTGAGAAGCAGAAAACGTTATTTTCCATATTTATGAGAAAACTGGAACATAATGGTGAGATTTTTCACAATTCGAAATTGCTTTTTTTTCCTACTCGAATACTACATTTTATTTATCAATCGCGTATTCCATGTCCTACTCTAGGTAAAAGCAAAACGTGATTTCACACAAATTAACAACGATTCTGAACATTCTCACCCTCTCCCTCTTCCTTCCCAAATGGACCTCAATGATGACCTATGAAAACAGAAAATATGTTGTTCACAGTGTTTATTTCTGCATTTCATAGGGAGAACTCAAGTCTGTATAAAAATGAATTCAAAAATCAGGAATTTCCGAATCTTGCCCCATGATTTCGAAGACAGACAAATTCATTAATTTAAACATATTTTAGTCATTTGCTCATGTCTTTGAATCGAAAATTAAGAACCATGTCAAAGCAAATCAAGAATCAACATTGAATAAAAAACGTTAAAAAGGATTACTACAAAAACACACACACACACACACACACACACACACACATGCACAACCTACCTAGAAATTGTTTCAAAAAAATTCGAACACTTCTAGTGCAAAAGGGGAGGAGGGGAAATTGGAATCTGGAGTTGAAAATGAAAAAGTACCATACTCAACGTAGACGAGATAAATTTGAAACTTGGGCCTGAAAAAAATTGGCTGCTGAATAAATTCAGAGTTTGATAATAGGTAATGAATAAAAGTTGAAAAATGTTCAAATTATTCTTTCCGAAACCTAGTTTGAGTATTAAAATCGAGAAATTGACGTCATAACCGTCAAATGCAGAAAGTCTCAGAATTGAAATCGGTACAAAAAATCAACTTGAATACACATTTCATTTTTCCATTAGAAAACACACCACCATGACCACCAATCGTCAAGCTCCTCCAACCGTAAAGCATCGAATAAATAAAATATCAAGTTAGAGGGGTAGGAGATATTGAAAATTCTTTCTTAAAATATAGTTTTTCCATCAAAAAATGTCATAAAAAAAACAAAAATGCGTCAACTTGATTATAGATAGTTTTCGACACAACACGATTTCCTCCAAAATAAAATTCAGATTTTGAGAATTCAAGTGTTAAATACTCAAAAAAAAATGTCTAACTAACCAAACAAGCCCTTTGAAAAAGACAAACTGTCATTTTTCAACATTTAGAAATGATCGTGAAAATTGTGCAAAATACCAAATTAACTTCAAACTGATTCGAAATTTGAATACAAGAAAAAAAAATTTCGGATGGGTTTTAAAAAAACACTCAATTCAATGAAATATTATCCTTTTTCTTCTTTGAAAAAATTTCCAAAAATTGGTCAAATACTATCAAGGAAGTGAACTGTGAACGTGAAAGTTGTAAAATTTAGCAAGTAAAGCTAAAAGGTGCGTTTAAATTGACGAAATAAACCACATAAAACATTCAAAATTGACCAAAAAATGTTGAAAAATCATAAAAACATAAATAAAATATAATTTTCATTTGTCATGAAAACTGTAAAAAAAAAAAAATACGGAAAATTCACCAAAAAAAAAAACTACGAAAAAATTCGTAAAACGTCAATACTGAATGATGATAATTATTATGAAACATGCCCAAAATATAAAAACTAGAAAAAATGTATCCAAATAGCCAAAAAAAATGAATAAAAAAGTTACAACAAAACTTTATGAAACTAAGTACACTAAAATTGTTCGGGAAAAATAATAAAATTGCCTAATTTAAATGTTGAAAATCACGTAGACCTCGAGTGATTTTAAGATCAGAATTTGATTCAAACACATGATGGAAATTCTGCATCGAAATGAAATGCCTGTGCATATCTTGATTCAAGTTTGAAAAGACGAAAACCTTCATTTCATCCAGAATGAAATTTTCTTCCAATTGATTAATTTTCAAAAATTATAATTTCTCCAAGTTTTCTACATGACTTCATTTCCAACTATTTCGAATCGTACATCGTGATGAATGAATAATTAGCTAAATTTACTCACTGAAATAGACATTATTTACGAGAACTATATCATATGCTTCAAATTCCTGGCCGAAGAGTTGCAGGTGAAAGGTAGAGAAGTTTCTCATAAGAACAGAGGAGTCGAAATGTTGTCTGCAACTCAACTCTCCTCAGAGAAGATACAAAGCATATGCCCAAAATCCAAACATAATCATACGTATAGCTAATAAATCTACCTCGTACAAAACTCAGAAAAGACTTTACCTGACGAATAGTCAACGGTTGAGGGGGCTGTAAGGAGAAAGCAGCCGGTACAAATGTTTGTATGGCAGTTGGTAAAGCTGTAGCGGTAGCTTGAGGCGCTCCTGGGGCAGTTGGATGTAATGTTATCAAAGGTCCGGTCGCCGGAGCGGTTTGCAAAGCGTGGTACGGATGCTGTACCGGGAACGGAACCGCAACCAGTTTCTGGAACGGTAATCCCCAAGGCAACGTAACCCACGCGCCATTCGGATGGTGCATTATGGGGCGGTGGGGGTGGTAAATAAAAAGGCTAAGAAATTGCAGCCAATTTGTAAAATTAAATACGCGTGTTTTCAAAATATCACTAAACGCGAAGTAGTACAGCGAACAACGATCGGATGGCTGAAATTCAAAATTGATTAGATTTCGAGTCGAATTAAATTGATACTTAACAGGTAATAGAAGGATTTTGAAATTTTTCGATGAAATTTCAAGCGAGAAAGAACATACAAAAATTGGAAAATTGATTTTCATGAAAGAGTGTTAAGAGAAATTATAAACTTGAATTTGTTTCTTTATCGTAAAAATTGGACAAAAAAATTAAAATTGCATCAAACTTTCAATTTAAAATACGATACATGAGATACGTAAACGTAAATCTATTCCTCCAACAATATCATCACCAAACATTACTAAAATCTTAATCAGAAATCCACGAATTAATTCTATGGTTTACATTATCAATTCGACTCGAAATTAATCGTCAATACCTTTTTTACGTATTCACGTAATACACAAAATATAAAAATACCTCACGAAAAAATTAGTTTTCACCCGCGAATAAAATTAACCATACGTAATTTTTTTTCACCAAATAACGCGTTAAATTTTTACAAAAAAAATTACAACTAAGACAAAAAACACACTAGGAATGACTCGATTAAAATATTTTCGAAAAAAATAGCCAACTCGCCGAAAAACTCGACACGAGAGTACTTACAGCTGGCAAGTCGAACGCAAACTGTTGATGATACACCAAACCATCTCGCCTTTCGGTAACCACCGCCGTCTCTCACCGAGCGTCTCGACGCTGACATCGCGACGCACCGGTGTATATTCCCTCCTTCACGTAGCTAACTATGTGTTTCGACGTACCAATACAAATAATTCTTACGATCGGCAGATAAGCATGATATTTTCTGAAATGGGCGTTTAGGAGAGCTACTGCGATAAAATTTGAGATTTCTGACCATTATGTGTAGCATACCAGAGTGCTTCGGTTCGATATAATACATTATTACGTGAAATTATACGTGCTCAGAAGATGCTAAACCTTATGTGATATGTTAATAAATAAACTCTCTGAGAAACACAGAATAAGCAAGAACATGAACTCATCTACCGGCACAATGGCCATCGACAGCGTTCTGTACATCTATGATAATACACTCACCTCAGGATCTGGTTGATCTGAAAACAGTGGATAATCTTGCTCTTTATACAGCACGAATGTTTCTTCGGCAGGAATAGGCTCCTTCGTAGAACACTGAATGGCCTGATCTTTGAATTTGTCTGTTAGTACAGAACACATCGCGAACTTTCTCGTCTCAACAAAATACCGCGAAACGAGACGAAATTGAGCCGAAGTCACCAAATTAGCCGAAACACTAAACAATTTCGTCAGCATTCCACCTGAAAACGATAATTCGTATAGAACGTGAGCTGGAAACAATGTGTTTCCACTGTGAGAGGCGTATTCCTCAAATAATGTAGAGCTGATGGCTGCAATAAGCTAAGTGAAATATTTATGAAACATGAAGAATAACTTACCACAGTGGTGAACAGTTGAGCTGAACCAAAAACCGATTCGAATGATGAAAGTTTAAAAGTTCATTACACAAAACGGCGACACATCGAACATTCGCACATCAACAAAGCATACGATTTAAAAGCGAAATAGCTCAAATACGACGCAGTTACATAAAATGACAAAAGACAAGACAAACTTGTCGCATTTTTTTGAAATTTTGTACAAAAGTTTCCAGATCAACGGAGGAAATTGACCAGCCGGATCAGCCGATCAAAATAAATCAACGTGCATTTTGCGCTGAGCCTGGTGAATTTCTGGTCGGTTTTTCATTTACTCGTTTCTGATTGGCTGTTCCATTAGGTAGGTTATGTACCTACATATCGAAATTGCGGGTTTTTTAGCTGGTCGTTTTATATATCCGGGTACTCTGAAACGAAGGTGTGATAAAAAATTTCACATTCGCGCCATATTTATTTGTAATCAAAGTTGATTTTATGCGTTTGTTTTATGAGAAAATTAATCTTTTCAATTTTTACGAGATTCTAATGCAGTGAACTGAAAAAAAACTAAGCATTGAATACTTAATATATCGTATGTGAATACCTTACGTGCATATCCAAGTCTTCGCTCGGTTTTAAACGTTAAAACACAAGGTACGTAAAGTTCACCCGGTCAACTTGATTTATCAATTATAATTAAAAAATGTTCAACTTTCTGTTGCAGGTATACTTTTAAAATGGATTCCGAGGTGTATAAATTCAATAAAACTTACGAAGAGCGACTGGATAATTTGAATACCATTCTTCTCGATACCGAAGATACCTCATCTGTTCCTCAGATATCAAGAATATGGTCAAATTATTTGGAATTATCCATCGAGCCCGTTGGTTGGAAAGCATTGTGGTATATGTCTAGAAGGTGTTGTAATGAACTAAAAGTAACATTTCCTGCCATCGTTGTAGTCACGGTAATACACGTTTTACTGTCATTTATTCTACGTGTGTTCGCATTAGACTAAATTAAGAAGAGTTTCAGGTCGATTACATAGATTTTAACGAATTGACCGCAAACGTTACCGTCGTAGAAGTTGAAGATGTCGAAGAATCGAATAAAATACCGGCTAAAGTGAATGACGTGCCTTTGAAAGAGTTATACATTACCCTTAATCAAGATTACGAAGGTCCTGATTTCAGTATCACCGCTGAGTGTTTGGATAGCTACAGGTGTGTATTTTGGTATAAATTTGATTTGAAATGAAATCGTATATTGATGACGAACTGTTGTAGATTTTTTTTTAACCACTTATGGTGGCCATGGGACGATGAAGATAGTGCTACGGAGAACTGGATAGAGTTACATTTCCTGTTCAGATTAAAATTGTAAGTACATTCATTATTTTTCGTAGTACGTTAGGCTGAATTATTTATGTAGCGTCTTAATTTCAGATTTTATGATATGCTGAACGGGAATATGCATTACGTGAGCGCAAAAACTATCAAATTTTTGATAGAAAAAGGTAAAGAAGTGTACAACAGCATAGAAGATATACAAAACGAGCTTGATGGCGTTCACGATCCGGAATCATTAGAGGATTCTCGCGTTGTAAAATTGATTGAGCTAACCGAAGAATTATATTCTATCAAGAAAAAGCTACTACATTGGGAAAATCCTGATTTGAGGTAATTTTATAGTTTTCAAACTCGAATATGTTCGGTTACATAATAATGGAAATTTTACTGCAGGAAATCCTTGAACGCAGACATTCAAAAAAAGCACCACACAAAAGGAATCGCTGTAGTGGTACCAGAATGTTCTATGTTTGAGTTCGCCCAGTACGCCGATCAAGCTGCGAAGCTGTGTTCTGAAACAGAATTATACAAGTAAACAACTCCACCGATAATTTCAGTACGAATTGCTCATTCGAAGAAAATTTCAAACGTTTTATTTTTTTCAGACGAACTACAAACACGTTGAGAGAAGCATTACTCTATTACATTCAAGGTGATACGATTTTTGTCGCGCCCAGTTCACAATCAGTCTCTGGAAACGAACACCTTGGTCATAACGTTACCATCAGAGGTTTTGGTCCGAAGAACATGCCAAAAATTACCGATGCTCGTTCGCATTGGTGTCTTTTTGAAAGCATCGGAGATAACATCGTTATGAATGATCTTACAATCGAAGTACAATCTTCCAGAACTGCTATAGCTGTCAAAGGGACCACGTTTTTAGATTCGATATTTTTCAAAAATACGAATACGAGTTCCATGAGCGCAATTACTGTTCACTCGAAGGGTACTCTGGTTGCTTCTAAATGTAACTTCGAAGGTTTCAACGTCGCTATTTTATGCATGAAAGGAGCAACGTTACATCTTATGGATTGTACTTTTCAGAATAATGATGTTTGCCTCAAGGTTCGTCAGTAAATATTTTTATAACTTTAATGATTGTTGATACGATTAGAGTGTTATCGAGCTTTTTTTTTCTAGATTGAAAACGGCTGTGAAATGGTGGTGGAGAATTGCGATTTGAGTGAAACTAATAGCGTTCCGATACAATTCAGAGATGATTCTGCGTCTAACAAATGCACCACTTCTATGGAGTTTTTCAACAGGTATATTTCATTTATGATTTTCTGTCAGAAACTTGACGCTGAGAATTAATTTGTGCAATATCTTGATTATTTTCAGTGTGGAAGGTATCGCTTTAAATTCCATTAAAGTTGCCGATACACAAAAAGTGGTTCAAGTTTTGTAATTTATGAAAAAAAAACGAATAGGTATGCATTCCAATTACAAACTCGTTGATCCGAATTTTGCATTTGGAAACGTTGCTTCTTTATAATTTTTTAATTTGATAGGTGTAGTTTTTAATGGAACTTTAAGTAACCTATTGTACGCTTATTTTAATTGTTTACCAATACTCATTATATGGTTTTAACTTTCCAACTCGTTTTTAAGCTTCAATATTTATTATTACTCGTAGGAATGATCAAAATTATAAAATCGTTTCGTATAAACAGAATTGAGATAAATTTAGGAAAATGAAAAACGCGTCACGCGATATTCCCCGACACAACCTTCAAAAACGTCATCAATGTAAAAAAACAATTCAATCACTTTCATCGGTTCGATTCTGTGCATTGGCTCTGTTCAGCGGACAAAGACTATCCCCTTCTTCGTCATCTTCGGACGCGTATAAAGATAGTTTGTCGGTAACTGTTCTCGCTTCAGAAGGTAGAATCGTCGTTGTAATATCATCTTCGTCAGAATCGTTAATCATCGAAAACGTCGGATTGTCTTTCATTACGACGTTTTCTGTGAAGAAAAATATTTTTTAAAATGAAAAGTCAAGGTAAACGTTTATAAAAACTAGCTCTACTTACCAAATATTGATTTTTGTGCGGGAGAGTAAACGTACACCATTAGATAAACGTAAAAATTGAGCGAAGCGTATAATGCCATGAATGTCACAGATGTAGAATGTGATTGTTTGTCTTTTATATCGGCTGTATATCGATCTTCGAGGATACCAGTAATTCCGTAATCTAGGCTCCAAGTACCATACCAAATCGTTCCTAAAACTGCTACGTTCGTGGTTGCGAATCTGAGACGTTTATCTAAAATGATCCACATTGAGTAATTCAAAATATTAACTTTTACTTTTCCTCTTTTCAAGTTTTTCAACGATTCGTGATTTTATTTTTACCGAAAAATGGCATAGTTCGGAGATCGGTGTAGGCTTTCAGCATAGATAGGAGAAGATAAATCATGTAGAATACCACGAACAAAACCCACCATTTCGTAATCGTCTGTAAAAATAATATCAACATTTGAAGTAAATATCAGTGAATCATTAACTTAATCATGTTCATTTCGCAGAAACAAAAAATTTCAGCACAAGTAGAAGTAGATTTAGGTACCTGATAAACAACTGAATCCAACTTGAAACTAAAGCTGTAATCCAAATATTCGTAAACTTTTTGATAGTAAGCAATCGTCACGGAGAGCGCCCATAATACGAAAACAATCACAACTTTTTCCAAGTAAAATGGTATAAAACGTCTTTCATTCTGTAACAAAATGAATAGGTAGGTGAGTGAATATTGAAAAAAATAGATTATTATTTATTCCCCAATCGAGTTCAAAATATGGTTACCTGTCTAAAAGCGTGATAGATACATAAATTAAATAGAGTTGTTCCAGCTAAAAATGTTATTTGAGAAACACTTTCAATTAAACCGATCAGCCAGTGATCACAAAGCGTAGTCATGGAGTATGTGGGACCTGCAATCGAAACATTTCCATCAAATTTGAGAATCGTGAATCATCTCAGCTCATGGGCAATTCCAATTCGAACGGTACCGGGATTTCTGGAAACAACATGGGCTGAAACCCCCATAATTAAAATTTTAGCTGCCCAGATTAATTGATAATGTTTGGATTTTTATTTTTGGAAATTCAAAATTGACTCCTTTAGCAAATTATATTTGACAAAAAAAAAAAAAAAAAAAATTGAAAATACACGCATAGGTACGTATTCACTAAAAATTATTGAAATTAGTCCTGAAAGTAATAGCAGCTCCCTCGAACCGAATTTCATCATTTCTGGCCATTCTGAAGCCTCCAGAGCGATTTAAAAATTTTTCACAAGTCAATTTGTTCAACTGAAAATCGGGCTGAGGCTGTATCCTCTGCCTATTTGACGGATTTATTCACATTTGAGCAGATTTTTAGGCGGCCTTCTGGAATGAATTCAATTTTTAGCTGCCCAAATTAATTTCCACTCCCTCTGGAGAAATTGAAAATCGCGCAGGAGACTCCAGAATGGTCAGAAATGGTGAAATTTGGTTTGAGGGAGTTGATGTTGCATTCAAAATTAATTTCCATAATTTTTAGTAAATATGCATTTAGAAAAAAAAATATAAAAGTGTAATTCGTCAAAAACGGTCATATATATTAGTTTTCAAAAATTCGTAAAAAGTTGAAAAATCAATTTGGGCAACTGAAATTTTGGTTAGGGGGGGGGGGGGTTCAAAATCGGGCTCAGAGCAGTGTAGTCTATCAAGATCTTATTGATGGACTTACCTAATGGATCCGAGTTTACTCGTAGGTAGAGAAATTTTTTTCAAAAAGACTCACCATCGTAAAATAATAATAAAGGTAATAATATCATCAGCCATTTTTGCTCGTAGGCCCAATCGCTAATTGCATATTTTCGCAAAGAATTTCCGAACCATAACTGTAATAAAACACAAGTTATTTATTCATACCTAAGCGTCATATTATAAAATCACGAATAAAATGTTGGACTATGAATACTCACTGTAGCAAAGAACGTCATAATCACATAAATAATTCGAAATGACATCTCAATCTGGGTATATTCAGGAGTGTAACTTCTAAACTGAAATCCAAAGCTATATAGGTATTCTGAATAGGCACCTATTTTCTTAATCCATTACTTAGATTCGTATTTCATCGGTTACGTACCACGAATGTGACTTGTTTAATTGTATACTTTCTATGAAAACTTTCCAAATGATGAAACTTGACATAGAATCTATACCGGACGAATTTAATAAAACCCAAATGAGCTACCATGATAGGATCGCAGATACGTTTATTGCATTGCACGTGCCTCGTTCTGGAAAATATAAAATTAATGAAAAATTAATTGATATAAGTAGGTAGGTAACTAATCAAAATAGTCAGATTTGAAATAAAGGATTTACTCTCACCTATTCTTGAAAGTATATTTTTGGAATATAGCTGAAGTATCATTTTGATTTTCACCATGAATACTTTGATCGTCTTGCGACGAACGTAATCCAATCGCGGAAACACTCAATAACATATTCTCAGCATATACTTCATCTGTAAAAGCAAAAAAGCAGACCATCGTCAAACGATTGATTGAAATATTCCTCGTGGGCAGTGAAAATTATCGCTACCGGGGAAGGGTGCCCGGGTAAACCTACCATCTACATTTTCTGTATGTAAAATAGCGAATAACCATAATTGTTTGTTATATCTCGTCAAAGGTGGTGTAGTCAAGTTGAATGGCCCTCCATGTTCAAGCCCATTTTGACCAAATATAGCCGAAGTGGTTGATTCTGAGATATTTCTATAACTAGTGTATTCGATTGGAGGACCTGAAAAAGATGCACATCCTTCACAATATGTTTTAGTGGGATTAAACTTGATACCTATCTTCGTAAGTATGTTTCACACTCACCCGATAATCCGATTATTAAGGCAAGTAACCACAGTATAATGAATATAAAATATACAAATGTAATCTCGCCCTTATTCATAGAATACAGTCTCATTTGTACGCACCTAGACGTAGACAAAACATTGAAAGAAATTACAATAACCTTAATTATAATTCATCGATATTTGATCATAAAAAGGTACCTTTCGCATTTATCGTGGTGATACGCTGGTGATATATATCGACTAAATTGACTACACAAATCATCTCCGTCGCTTCCCATCTGCAATAACAGATTCCTAAAATTATGACAACATGCCGACATACTTCTCAGTATTTATATGCACCAGCTTGATCACCCAAATGAAATATCTCTGTAGGTTTATGGCATTTTTAACGAATACCTACAAAAAGCGATAAACTGAAATTTCAGTCATCTGACTTCCAAAAACCTCGAAAATATAATATTTTAATCAACATGAATGAATGAAAAATCAACTTTATATTGTTGCGTTTCAGAGTAAACTGACAAAAATCGATTTTTATGAGTATGCGCTTTATGGATTCTATTTGAGAGTTGATAATTTCGTACTTCTTTCCTCTATAAAGTATCAAGTGTATTCTGTTCGTTTCATGGAAAATATCTGCGAAGCGAAATCGATCGATCGATATTTTACTTATTTGGAAGGCGCGAAATAACCGAGACATGAAAATTCCAACGAAAACTTGTTCTGTGTTTAATCGTATTAAGTGTTCTGAAAAAATTAACAATCAACAAACGCGGTAGAAAAATTCATTTTTAATATAAAAATAATACATTAGGTAATAATGACACATAATATATACAATAAATACAAATTCTTCAGCACTTTTCAATTGATACCATACCTACCTCAACTTTTCAAATCTTAGCACAGTGCCTTGGTTTGTTTATAAAATTTACCATGACAACATAAAAAATAATGGAGATAAATATGTAATATAATACTAATTATTTAAAATACAACATGTCAAATTCAGTAACAAATCAATCCGAAAAGGATTTTTTTCTAGATATACTTACTTTAGGATTAGTAACAAAACTGAGTAAGTGATAATCGATTTCTCATTATTTGTATCTGAATATTTTAACATCTCGTTACTTTTGTCCTTCAAGAAAATACAAAAACCATCGTCTCTCTCAACATCGAAAACCGCATACCATGCAACCGTTTAACAATCAGCGCTTGGGAACAAAATAATTCTATAACTTTGCCCCAAGACTTGAAAGAATTCTACGCTTCGACCGATGGCTTTTTTTTAACATGGAAAAGTCAAACAGAAGACTACAAAGGGGAAAGTACGTATAGTTTACCAAAATCCTAGAATAGCCATTTACAAAGCTGTGTGTAGTTATGAGATAATTTTATAAAAGGAGATTCACTCGTTGCTAGCGGCGAAGTAAAAATAAACTCGTTGACGTACGTTCGTAAACTTCGTTTCGGAAATCAGCGTAAATTCGACGATCATCACTTACATTACCATAATCCTAGAAAACAGAAAAAAGAACGCGAACAATTAAGAGCTAATCAAATGATGGCATTTGCGCTGAGTCAACATAACGATGCGGGAACTATATGCTTGGTTTATCATTTGAACGATCAAACGGATCACAATTCAGCTGCGAATAGAAAAGCGCCGATCACGTCTTCCATTTGGTTATTAGACACCGGAAACAGTTGGCATTTTTTAGCTGATGACTTTTCATCGTATTTTAGAATGATGTTGATTCATTTAGGATTGAAACAATGGCAGTTGAAGTTCACTGACATTGGATTAACGACTAGTACAAAAGTAAGTTCGATATTAACGAAGCCTGAATATCATGAATATTTAAAAATTTTGAAAATTTTACAGAGAATAATGACCCTATTGGCACCTCATCTATTATTAGAAGATTTTCCAAATAATTCTAACGACGTACCGAAAAATATCATCAATACGAGTCTCTTTAAAATGGGATACGGACCATCGAGGACGAAATCCGCCAAGGAGAAAAACGAAACGCAGACGAAAAAAAATAGTACTTAAAATGAGAATTTTTTTCACGTAAAATATGCGAAATTTATTTCATATAAAATAATGAAAATGAATTATACTTAATATATTAAACAATCACAACATGAAATTTACCAACTTTTAAACATAATTCGTTAAGATTGTTTTTGTGGCAATGGTTCTGGTTTCTGCCATCTTTCACCTAGTTCTCCTTCGGCGAAGGTTATAAATGAACAGAATCCATCGGTCGATGATACTACTAGCAACAGACCATCATTAGACCTGAAAAAAATTGGATCGTTAAATTCGGCATTGAAACGTTGATATAATTATATTTCTTCATTTACCATGACAAATCAGTAATTCGAGTGTAGTGAATATCTGTAACTAAGCCAAACGGAGAAGCGTGATCGGTATCGTATAAGAGTACATGGTTTTTGGTAGCTACTGCGATAACCATTTTATATGGTAAATCGAATATCTTTTTCTCGTTCGTTTTACTCGACTGAAAGAGAATAGGACAACACCGGACAGCAACGGAGAATTGGTCTCCGGAAGGATAATACATTACAGGCCTGAAAATTTAGAAAAATTATTAAGCCGAGAAAATAAAATACAAATAATTTACGGTTTAAAAATTTATAACGTACTCGTTGAAACTATTTCGCGAAAAAATGTAAGTGGCATTTTTCGGTTTGGAAGCGTTTTCTGAATTCGACGATGATTGTGGTACAGTTTGTGTTTCTAGAATACCAGAAGGAACTATTAGAAGACTGCCATCGGGTGAAAATGATAACCGTCGATAGAATGTTTTCAATGTATCGTCGTGAAATATCTTAGTCGCATGTGGTGGCTCTTCTTTTGGTGTTTGCTGTGGAATAACTGCTTTGCTACATTGACAGACTAAATTTTTTTTCTCTGTAGAAAACACTCGTAGAGTTCTGAGGATAAAATGTTTCGTTAATATAACATTCCGGTTCGAGCTCAAATCGTAAATGGTCAAGTTTACCTATCACTACTTAAAGTAGCTACATATTTGAGTAAAGGATCCCAAGAAACACCTTGCACAAATCCTTTGTGTTCTCTAAAAACATGAACCTTTGTTCCTGCAATCAAAACAATCATTTTAGTACACTTATGTAAGGGTACGCGTTGATTTGTACACGATACCCCCTCGGGGGGTGTTTCATCATGATGATGTGGAATTTTGTACATCAACTATCTCTGAGGTTCCAAAAAATAAACATAAGGAACAATGGATAGAATATTTAAAGGCTTGAACAAATTTCGCTGGTGATTTTTCAAAATTTTCAATACGATGAGAAAACAGGCCTACGTCACGCGTAGAAAATTCACTCGAGTTCGCTAAAAATAATAAAGGAAGTTCAACTCAACTCGATCTTAAATTTTAAATCTTGAGAAACCTTTTCCAAGTCAAACAACACGATTTTCTTTTAAAAAATTGGTTAATTTTGGAGAAAATGATCAAGTGTGACTTCTTACTACAGTTTTACATCAATTTTCAAGGATAAAACTGCCTGATCAGGTAACTCACCAGTAACTATGTTCCACATTACAGCAGTATTATCAACTGAACCGCTGACTAAATGCGTCGAATCGGAAGACCAACTGAGATCATATACATCGTCAATATGTAACCTTAGGGTTTTAGCACAAGTCCAATGTTCTTTGTTATCATCTGTTTCTAAATCGCTAAAATCCGGATTGTCGCTGTCTTTTTTCTTCTTCCAAACCAAAACGACCGATTCTACGTTATATAATGATTAAATTAGAATACTGGTACATCATGATACGTGATGAGTACTAATAAACGTGATTTACCATCATCGCCAGAAGCTAAATATTCACCGGAAGGAGAAAAACGAACGATATTCACCGCTTTTTGATGACGAGTTAGGTCAGCAACAAATTCTATGTCAGATACACCTTTAGAAGCAGCAGTGTATTCGTAATGAATGTACCAAATCTGCAAAAGAAAAAAAGTAAGTGATTGTTGGGTAACTGAATGCTTTTTCGGTTGGACTTACCAAAATGTGAGTATCTGAGCCACCGGACGCGAGACGGTAGACATTTTCATTCACTGCGCGAGGTTGAATATCAATGCTAAAAACTGGATCACGATTGTGCCATGCTATTTCAGGAGTTAAACACTTCATTTTGATTATTGTTTACGGGTATCGAACAAATTCAAGGTGCTGAAACAGAACAAAATCAATACATGTGAGTATAATGCTCAAATATAGAGAAACTGCAGAGTTGAAAAAGGAAAACTTACTTCAATCTTATTTCATACTTGGGAACTTCGAAGAATACACGATCACTTCGCGGTAACTAATTAATCAGCCTTAATAATATTAATTTACATCTAATTGTTCGGATTTTTGACTAACAATAAGAAAAATACTCCGGAAAAAATAAAATAATAAAGGCGCGCTTTCCTTATCACAAAACTTGAAATAAAAATCCATTCAAAATTTCGCAAGGTTGGAGCCTCAAGGTTGAGTCGATGCATAAAGATTGGAACACTTTTCTTGTAATTCACGATTTTTGTGACGTCATCGTCGGCAAAAGTTGAGTCAACCCGAAACCAAAACCCAAAAACAAATTTGCAGGCCAAGATCTCAGCGTAATCACAACATGCGTGACATCTTTTTATGATCGCGTGGTGAATAATTTCTATTTTCTGGGTGGAAAAGTTTATTAAATCAGCAAAATGGTGAGTAAATATTCTATTTTATGTTATTTATTTGTTCTTGTATGATTCCGGTGTGGATCTATTGTAAAAACTCGCTATGAGAAGATGTGTTTGTTGAAACACTTTTGTCTTCTTCACTGTTCCGGTATTCATTATCACTGTACGCTAATCTTGAGTATATTTTCGTATTTGTACAGAGAGTCCGCTGTTCCGAGCTCCGAACCAAGGATAAAAAGGATCTAACCAAACAGCTCGATGAGCTGAAGACAGAATTGGCCAACTTGAGAGTGGCCAAAGTGACCGGTGGTGCAGCTTCCAAGTTGTCCAAAATGTGAGTATTTTTTCTCTAAAATCTTACTTTTTCATACGACGTGATATTAATTTCGCCGTCTACATTTTTCAGTCGTGTTGTACGCAAAGCCATCGCCAGAGTCTACATTGTTATGCACCAGAAACAAAAAGAAAATCTGCGTAAATTATTCAAAGTAAGTACCGTAGGATTCGTCAACGTTCGCCTGCTTATGGATTCTTGCTAATCAACGTTGTTTGTTTTTAGAACAAGAAATACAAGCCTTTAGACTTGAGACCCAAGAAAACGAGAGCCTTACGCCGTGCATTGACCAAGAAAGAACGTAATATCAAGACAATGAAGCAGATTAGGAAAAACCAAGCTTTTCCACCTAGGTTATTCGCTGTTAAGGCTTAAGATTTTTTTGTAAGTCTTCGTTTATTGTATTTAAATAAAATATTTTCATTAATTCTGATACGGTGTTACGTATTTTAAAACCTGAATTTTATGATTTACATCGATTTCTACGAGTGAGGTGATTGCACTATCGAAAACACAGCACCCGAAAATACTCCAAAATTACGAGTTATATTGTATTTGGTATTTATTTTGCGTGAGTAATCTGTAGTTTGTATTGAGGTTTGTCACGAATTTTATAGCTGATCGGTAAATACAAGTCTTCATTTGCGATTTGCGTCGCATTTTATTCACAATAAACTGTCGATTCGACGAGATCTGAGGTTTTAATTTGTTCGGCAATAAAATTATCTTTATCTTGTTGTTCCACGAGGAGTATCAGCAACTTTATTACACCGAAATATTGATGTTTTATTTGATCAAGAATTAATATTATCTAAAAACTTGACACGAGTACTTCATGTACTTCTTAAATAATTTCAAATCAACAATGGAGTATTCCACCAGCGACCGCCGGTACAAGTTCAGGTTGGCGATACGGAATCATCTACTTAGTCTTTCAGACAAAGAGTAAGTAGCAGTAATTTACATCATTTTATGATTAAAATTGGAACTTTATTTAAAATACTCCTTCGCAGCGCAAAATGGGTGTAAGAAACAGGAATAGCGCCGAATGCGCGAACAGCGATTCGATTGAAGAAGATGAAACTGATATTATTTACGGTTTAGATGATTCTCCTCCTTGGTATTTATCTATTTTCATGGCTCTGCAGGTATTTAGATTGAGTTATCGAATACAATTAATAAGATCTGAAAAATTATTGGATATATTAAATTTAAATTGAGCTTTTATGTTTCTTCAAGCATTATTTAACAATGATTGGAGCCATTGTTTCAATTCCTTTCATTCTTACGCCCGCTTTGTGCATGAAAGACGATGATCCAGCCAAAGGGTACATTATTTCGACGATGATTTTTGTCACCGGAATAGTAACTTTCATTCAAGTCACTTTCGGATGTCGGTAATAACAATAATCTGCATTTAAATTTTGGAATTACGGTTTTTAAATATTGTACTGATACCTATTTTCATTTTGAAATAGTTTACCAATTGTGCAAGGTGGCACTATATCATTTTTAGTACCTACTTTGGCTATCTTGAACCAGCCACAGTGGCGATGCCCTTCTAGCGATATTTTAGATGCCATGTCCGCTGAAAATAGAACTGAAGTGTGGCAGCTTCGAATGCGTGAATTATCAGGTGCTATCATAGTGTCTGCTCTGTTTCAAACGATAATCGGATACTGTGGTAGGTATTCGTTACGTCATTTAAAAACAAATGTAACGACTAACGACAAAAAATTAAAACTACATACATGGGCCCCTTTTGAAATTTGTTTAGGTATTATTGGCATGATATTAAAATTCGTTACACCTTTAACTATCGTACCCACGGTCTCGCTGGTTGGATTATCCTTATTTGAAAATGCTGCTGAAGCGTCTTCTAAGCATTGGGGGATAGCAATGTTGTAAGCGTATTATTAATTTTTAAAGAATTAATTTTAAAATTATTATGGTTCATCAGCACTAAACTTGTGTTTCTTGTAGAACTATCTTCTTACTGACAGTCTTTTCATTATGCATGTCAGAAGTAAAAGTGCCTTTAGTCGTTTACAGAAAAGGACTCGGTTTGAAAATAACTTGGTTCAGAGTATTCAAACTGTTCCCTGTACGTATTGCTTCTGAATTCACGTAATATGTAGACTGCAGTTATTAAGTACCTATCAATCAATTCCACTTATGATTTGAGCTACCTTCATAATTCGTTGCTAATCCCATCGTATAGGTCCTACTGACTATCGTTATCATGTGGATTATCTGCGGAGTCTTGACAGCAGTCAATTATTTACCTCCAGGTCATCCGGCTCGTACTGATGCTAAAATAGAAATTGTACGACGCGCAGCCTGGATCAGAGTTCCATACCCAGGTATCTTTGTAGTTGATTTATTCCTCAATTAGCACATTCGTAATTTTAAATTCTAGGCCTAGTTTAATAATGTACATACTCACCTACAGTACATTTGCCTATTTTTGTCAGGTCAGTGGGGTTGGCCTACAGTTAGTGTTTCTTCAGTACTTGGAATGATGGCTGGAGTTCTAGCATGTACGATAGAATCACTCGGATATTATCCAACTGTAGCAAAAATGTGTGGTAAATACGATTAAATTTAGATACTTAATATTTCAAAAATGATTTTAAATCGATTTCGATTTTATACGAGGACTTGGTATTCTTTTGCAGGTGGCCCACCTCCACCAGTTCATGTAATTAATAGAGGTATTGGTACAGAAGGCTTGGGTACAATTTTAGCTGGAATTTGGGGTAGTGGAAATGGTACCAATACATTTGGTGAAAATGTAGGCACTATTGGAGTTACCAAAGTAATTATTCTTATCACTTTCCTAGCTGTTGTAGGTATAAAAAGTAGGATGAAATCGCCTATGACTGGTTCAAAAAAAAAAATGATGAAGCAAAGTTGACTAATTTGGTTTAAATTCTTGTTTATGGGATGGTTCAACGTCTTTAACGATTGCGAGAAAAAAAATTGGTCAAAGTTGACCACTTCAGGCGGGGAACAACTCGTTTCCAAACTATTTTATGGTCAATGGAGCAGCGACCACCATTCGAAAAATTTTGAAAAAAATCACCAGTGCTAGAAAATACACTGAGAATGTAAAAATGATTTTTTTGGTATTTTTCCAGATTTTGGACTCTCCTCTACAATAATAATTCAAAGTTTTCTAAATAGATTTTGAGATGGTTGTTGGGGAGGGGGGGGGGGTCAAAATTTAAAAAAAATAATCGAGGTCAATACCCTGAAGAATCTTTACCTTTACAAGTTTCAAATCAATCGGTTGAAAACTGCTGAAATCAGCGTAATTCGAGTCAACTGCAGTTTCAGTTTTACCGTTCTTACAATTATAGGCTCAGACTTTGAAGATGCACAATTTTAGAGTTGTATTTATCAATTTTTCTAGATTGGTAGTCGAAGAGTGATACAATTTGCTTGCTTGCTCATGTTATTACAAGGTGTTATTAATAAATTCGGAGCTGTATTTATTGTCATACCAGAACCAATTATTGGTGGAATATTCTGCGTTATGTTTGGAATGATAACTGCTTTCGGTAACGTGAAAATCACTTCTATCAGTCGTAAAAAATTCTTAATTTACCTAAAATTTTTATTTCATTGCTTTTCAGGGTTATCAACGTTACAATATGTCAACTTGAATTCAGCTCGTAATTTATACATTATCGGATTTTGTTTGTTTTTCTCTTTGGTAGGTAATTTAATTGATAATCGAGTGGATAGCTGTGAGTTTGTGTTTTTCCAACATTTGATTACTGAAGGAGTTTTATGTTTATATTGATTTTAGGTTTTACCAAAATGGATGATTGCTCACCCAAATGTCATCCAAACTGGAAATGCGACTCTGGATAACATAATTACTGTGCTTCTCAGCACTAGTATATTAGTTGGAGGCTTTTTAGGGTGCTTGATGGATAATATTATACCAGGTACTGTACCGATTAAACCCAACGATAGACCTATTAACGATGCTTCAATATTTGTAACAATTTCGGAGTTGTCAAATAACTGTATTTTTATTCTCAAGGCACGCCTGAAGAACGTGGAATAATTGCTTGGGCTGATCAAATGAAACTAACCAAAGACGACGATACCGAAGCTGCTCAAGTATCTGGTAGCACTTACGATTTCCCAATAGGAATGGACCTTATTCGAAGGTACTTATCGCTTTCTTTTATCTTTTCTGTTATACTCAACAGCTCATTGCTACCTACGAGTGAGTAGAGGTACATAGGTAATCTAATTCATATTGCTATGGTTATTTTCAGTTGGAAATGGACTTCGTTTATTCCGTGTTCGCCTACCTACAAAATGAAGCTTTAAATTACACTACGCATTAACCAAAAAAAAAAAAAAAAAAAAAAAAAAAAAAACATCAAGACAAAAAATCAGATTGAGGAAACACCAAGCTTCTCCTATCAAATTATTAAAATTTTCCGAAATTACCTACTGGAAAATTACGAGTTGTATTGTACATTAGATATTTATTTTGCATGAGTAATCTATAATTTTTGTCGAAATTTGTCACGAATTTTATGACTGATTTGTGAATACCATTCAGCATTTTACTCATAATAAACACCTGTCAATTCTACGAGATCTGAAGTTTTTAATTTATTCGACAATAAAGTTAGGTACCTATCTTTATCTTGTTGTTTTACAAGGAGTATCAGCATTCAGCAACTTCGTTGTATCAAAATATAGATGTTTTATTTGTATAATCATTAATTATTATCTATCAAGTTGACAAGAGTAAGTACTTCATGTACTCCTTGAATAATATTTCAAATCAAATCAACAATCGAGTATTCCATCAGCGGCCACCGCGACAAGTTCAGGTTACCCTGCTCGATTTTTCTGACAAACTGTAAGTAGTTGTGCTAATTTGCATTATTGATGGTTAAGATCGGAAATTTTGGATTGAATAAGTACTTCCTTGCAGCGCAATATGGTAGTAAAAAATAAGAATAGTACCGAATGCGCGAACAACGATTCGACTGAAGAAGATAACGATATTGTTTGCGGTTTAGATGATGCACCTCCATGGTATTTATGCATTTTTATGGCTCTGCAGGTAGGTATTTAACCGAGTAATCGAATATAGCAGATTGGATCTAAAGAATGTTAAGTAATTGTACCTATATTACTTTTCTTTTAGCATTATTTAACCATGATTGGAGCTATTGTATCAATTCCTTTCATACTTACGCCTGCGCTATGCATGAAAGAAGATGATCCGGCCAAAGGGTACATTATCTCGACGATGATATTTGTCACCGGAATAGTAACTTTCATTCAGGTCACTTTTGGATGTCGGTAATAACGATAATCTGTATTTTGATTTAGAAATTACGGTTTTCAAATATCGTACTAATACCTACCTATTTTTTCATTTTCAAATAGTTTACCTATTGTGCAAGGTGGCACTATCTCATTTCTAATACCTACTTTGGCTATTTTACACCAGCCGCAGTGGCGATGCCCTTCTAGCGATATTTTAAATGCTATGTCTGCTGAAAATAGAACTGAATTGTGGCAGCTTCGAATGCGTGAATTATCAGGAGCCATCATAGTGTCTGCTGTGTTTCAAACAATAATCGGATACTGCGGTAGGTACCTACTATGGTCATTTTATGATGCACTTATTTATTTAAACAAGCAAAAAAAAATTAAAATTATGAAATTCCTTTGGAAATTTTTTTAGGGATCATTGGTATGGTATTAAAATTCGTTACACCTATCACTATTGTTTGCGCAATCTCGCTGGTTGGATTATCCTTATTTGAGATTGCTGCTGAATCGTCTTCCAAGCATTGGGGAATCGCAATGTTGTAAGATGATTAATTTTCGAAGAATTATGTCTAATTTTAAAATGATCGTTCTTTATTCAAGTTATGAAATTTTTTTAGAACCATCTTCTTACTGACAGTCTTTTCATTATGCATGTCAGAAGTGAAAGTGCCGTTAGTCGGTTACAGAAAAGGATACGGTTTGAAAATAACTTGGTTCAGATTGTTCAAATTGTTCCCTGTACGTATTCCTAACGTATTCCTACTTACAATAAGGGAATCTTTGTATCTTGTCGACTCCGATCGAACTGAAATTTGGCTCACTGAAAGAGCATGTCATCTAGACCTCAGGACCATATTTTCAGCTGCCGAAATTGATTTTTCGATTTTTGGCAAATTTTTGAAAATGGCGAAAATAGTCTACTAGTGGTAAAATAATTTTCTAAAAAAAAAGCAAACATAGAGATAAAAATCTGAAACTCGGTTTATAAACTAAAGTTGACCTCTCTAATCGATTGCCACTATTTTCCGGTCGATCTGGTGCCATCCCAGCAAAAGTTGTTCTTTTTCAGCAATTTTAAATTACCTACTCCAGAAGAATTTTCTCAAAATTTCCCTTAGGTATCTCTTAAAGTTGACCTACCCTCACAATAATGGAAGATTGAAGATTAAAAAGCACATCTTTACAGGATGGAAAAAATGAACGTTGAGTGAATAGAATTGCCAAATCGTTATTTTATTGGGGCAGCATTGTGAGCGATTTGAAATTTCTGAAGATGAGTCAAATTTTGCTGCAGGCTTCGGATCGGGCTGAAAATAGTGGCTATCGATGGGGGGAGGGGGGGGGAACATATAATCTGAGTTTCAGATTTTCATCTTTATGTTTGCTCTTTTTGTAGAAAATAAATTAGGTAGGTACCTACCAATTAGGCTATAATTCCGTCATTCCCAAAAAATCAACTTTGTCAGCTAAAAATTTGGTTTTGAGGTCTTGGCGACATCGACATGATTTTTCAATGTGCAAAATTTCAACTCGACCGAAGTCAATGGGTTGTAAAAGGTTCCCTTGTCATCTTGTCAGTTAATTTATATTAGGTATATTTACGTATAAAGCTCCTACCTACCTATATAATCCGTTGCCAATCTCATCATAGGTCTTACTGACTATTGTTATCATGTGGGTTATCTGCGGCGTCTTGACAGCAACCAATTACTTACCTTCAGGTCATCCAGCTCGCACCGATACTAAAATAGATATTGTACGAAATGCAGCTTGGATCAGAATTCCATACCCAGGTAGGTTCATCACTCATCAGCATCAATTCAAACATTTGGGCCTAATTTAATACCTACCTACATGCACGTTTACCTATTTTCGTCAGGTCAGTGGGGTTGGCCTACAGTGAGTATTTCTTCAGTACTCGGAATGATGGCAGGAGTACTAGCTTGTACGGTAGAATCACTCGGATATTATCCAACAGTAGCGAAAATGAGTGGTAAATGCTATATCAAATTCAAATGTTTCTAAGTTAACCTCAAATCGATTTTAAATGCGAACTTGAATTCGTTTATAGGTGGTCCACCGCCACCAGTTCATGTAATTAACAGAGGTATTGGTACCGAAGGCTTGGGTACAATTTTAGCTGGAATATGGGGTAGTGGAAATGGTGCCAATACATTTGGTGAAAATGTAGGCACTATTGGAGTTACCAGAGTAATTATCCTTTTCAATCCCTTGTTTACTGTAAATTTTTAAGGCGCAAAGTTTCAGAATTTTTACCTATCTGCCAATTTTTCTAGATTGGTAGTCGAAGAGTTATCCAATTTGCTTGTTTGCTCATGTTATTACAAGGTGTGATTAATAAATTTGGAGCTGTATTTATTGTTATACCAGAACCGATTATTGGTGGAATATTCTGCGTTATGTTTGGAATGATAGCTGCTATCGGTAACGTGAGCCGTTACAAAAAATCCTTAATTTAGGCTACCTAGGTATTTGAAATTTTTATATCATTTATTTTTCAGGATTATCAACTTTACAATATGTCAATTTGAATTCAGCTCGTAATTTATACATCATTGGATTTTGTTTGTTTTTCTCTTTGGTAGGTACTTAATTAATTATTATTTAATTATTTATAGTAAGCAAATAACTTTGAGCTAGCATTTTTCCTACGATCGATTACTTGCATTCATCGAATTTAGGTACTACCAAGGTGGATGATTGCTCACCCAAATGCCATTAATACTGGAAATGCGACAGTGAATAACGCAATTACTGTGCTTCTCAGCACCAGCATATTAGTTGGAGGTTTTTTAGGATGTCTTATGGATAATGTAATTCCAGGTAAGGTACACTCATTAAATCCAATGTTCTCGATGCTCAATACCTAATTGGTTAATAATGTCGAATTTCATTTTTATTCTCAAGGCACGCTAGAAGAACGTGGAATTATTGCTTGGGCTGATCAAATGAAACTGTCCAAAGATGACGATACCGAAGCTGCTCAAGTATCTAGCAGCACTTACGATTTTCCAATCGGAATGAACCTCATAAGAAGGTACTTATAGCTTCAGTTTTGAACAAAAAGAGTACCTACCCAACCTATAACATTTCTAATGTTCAATTCCTACGTAATAGTTACATTATGATAATTCTAATTTAATTCACATCGACATGATTATTTTCAGATGGAAATGGACTTCATTCATTCCATGTTCGCCTACTTACAAAATGAAGCTTTAAATTTCGAAAATTACGCAAAATCTAAATTTACAATTTCACACCAGTCGCGAAAAAGCTTTAGAATTTGCATTATTATACAGCAGCTTGAATGTAAAATTATCGTTATAATATCCTGTTTTAATTTTGTGTGCTTCAAGTGAACGTATCAAATAAATCAAATAGGTATCAACATTTTTACAACATAATTATATTCATTCATGTTATATCACGATACGTAAATTCATTAATACACTACTTAAATACTAAAAAAATACAAAACTGTTAAATATGATAAAAAAATATTAAGGAATCACTAAACGAATAAAAATAAATAAGTTATCATATTAATAAATGGAGCACAATTCAAATATGTAACAAACATCACAGACAAAATAAGAAAATTCCGCCAGGTTTTATTTTGACGATGCTTCAGAATTTTTCGTATATTTTTCAAGTTGAGCTTCTAAAAAACGAATTCTGTTTTCGGCTCGATCCAATTCTTCATTCCTCCTGTAAGATAAGAATTTCGTATTACAATAAAGTCCACCTCTCATTTACACAGCGGATATAGGATGCATTATACTCACTTCGTTAATAACTCATTCGAATAATCCTTCAAAATTTCGTATCGATTATGCAATAGACGATTATTTTCTTCGTGTTGTTCGGCGGCCTTTTTCAGTTCAATTTCGTTGTGGATCACGTTCTGTAATGTTGTTCTTAACTCAGCCTCTGTAGCAGCCATGGCTTGAGTTAATTCCGTTAATTCCCTGATATCTTCTTTGAGTTTGGCGTTTTCTTCTCGTAAATCGAGTAATTCGGTATCGTGCGTTTGCGTTTTCACGTTAACTTTCCTACGAAAAAATAAATCAAACAAAAACAATAGGTAAATGATGAAGCATTATACGCATAAAATTGTAGATTATATTCGCTCACTTGTTCGGTTCTTCTATGTAAAGCAACTTGGTCTCTTCGAGCTGAGGTTCGTCATCAACGTCGATCGACTTATTAACTTCATCACCGGATGATTTTGTTGCCCCGGTCTAAACAGAGAAAAAAATTACATCAAAAAGTCTGTTATACGTAGAACCGATGAATAAATATCTTGAAAAATATACCTGAGTAGCTGTATATTTTTCAAAATATCCTATCGACATGTCCAATAGCGAAGCTGCGGGTGCATCAGAGGAGACTTTCGGTGAAGCATGTTTGAGTTTTCGCTTAGGTGTGCAGATTGCTGAATAAAAAGTAGGCGAATTCCTAAAGAACGACTGCTTAGGAGATACCAGCGAGTGTTTAGCAGATGGAGTAGATTTCGCCGAAACGGAACGAGCACTGCTGCAGTAATCTGCGTTGAAACTGGAATCGTATATGGCGGACAGATCCGACTGAGGAGGCAGTTTTCTTATCGGGGTTTTAAATATCAATTCGTTCGGATCGACAGGAGCGAAGGTGATGGTAGATTTGTCGAAACCAAACTCAGGTTTAGGTTCTGATTCAACCTCGGGTTCAGGTACCAATTGAGAAGACGTTACTACTTGCGTTGAATTCAACACGTTTTCAGTAGGTTGAGCTTCGGAAGAAGTCAAAATTACAGTTTGGTTCGTCGCCGATTCGGGCTCCAATTCGGTACTTTGGATGTTGATCGCTAGGCAAGATTTTCGATCATTGGTATTATCTTGTTCAAGGTCCACTTCGGACGCGTTTTGTTCTTCGCTCGTCTCGTTTTCGTTGATTTCAGGTATACTTTCCAAGTTGGAGTACGATCGGTTTATACCAGGGGGTAGTTTCATCATCTGAAGCATTTCAGGAGCAATATTCGAATCGACCGGATCGGTTACGTCCATCTCGTCGCTGGAATTAGACGGCGAATCGTGTTCGTTGAAATCTTCCAAGTGATCGGCGACGCTTGAAAGATCTACTTGTGTTCGCCATTTGTTGCTCAATTCAGTTGGCGAGTTAGGAGGTATAGGTGATGCTATATCATCCATCTGTACTGCGTGTATATCGAATCGAGCAGGTGAATTGCTACGTTGAGGCGAAGGCGATCCGTGTATTATTACAGTAGCATCGCATGACTTGATATTCGAAACGTTCAAAAGATCAGACTGCTCAGGCGTTTGTTCTTCTGTCGCGTCACTCGAAACCGCATCAACTTCGTTAGTCAACTCTATCACCGAATCTTTGGTTAACATATCCTCATTTTGATTCAGTGCGGGAGTAGTTATAGAGGTAGAAAGATCGTCGGCAATTTCGAATCGACTCGGACTGCTTTTTAGAATCTCTTCACTGCTATGTGTAAGCACAACGGTGATTTCTGCTTCGTTAGATGAAAGATTAACATCGGTTATGTTTTGCTTGCCACATGACTCGATATCTGCTGTCTCAGTGCAAGCATCTGTTCCGTTTCGATTGTACCCTTCGTACGACAATTTAGCAATTTTCATGATGATGTCTTTGTCCAACTCGGGTGGCTCGTTCGCGCAAGGTGACGTAGGCTCTTCAAAATTGAGTGTTCCGCTCTCCATATCAAAAGTAACAAACTTTCCGCTGTTTTTTCTAAACATTTCGCTGATTTTGTTTGAAGGAGATGAATCTTCGATCATCGCAGATGACTCATTTTCAATCGTCTGAGTAGTTTCTAAATTGATTCGTTCATCAATAGCTACGAATTTTTCGGGTTCATCGTCGATAATTCGAGTGGCTTCTAAATCGACCGTTTTATTCAAAGTAACAGAAATGTTTCCGATCTTTTCGTCTATTCCACGAGGTGATGTTTGAATAGACTCTGAATGTTCGATACGAGATGTTTCGCCTGTTTCTAAATTGGTAGTTCTGTCAAGATTATCAGATTCTGTGACATCTTCGGCAACTTTCTCGATTACTCGAGTAACTTCTAGGTCATCAGTCTGGTTGAATTTCAGCGATTCTTCATTCGGATCGACGATATCTTGGCTAGGTATTTGAGCAGATTCTAAAGATGATTTGTTAGCCTTCTTCTCAATTTCATCTTCAATAATCTGATCGAAAAAACGAACCGATCGCATAGGCGTACATCGCATTTTGCATAGCGCAATATCATCTTCGATCGATAGAAGAGATTTTATATTCGCAGATTTATTAAAGTAATCTTCGACTTCGCTTTGGGCATTTTCATCAATCATATCGACCATCTCCAAATTCGCAGATTCACTGATGGGCAAATCTGTGCTCTCTTCAGTACGATGTTCAAAAGCAGCCGGAATGATTTCAGAACCAGCACGAGCTGAACTTTTTTCGTTAGTGACATTATCAGATATTTCCGAAGAAGATTCGTTACGTTCTTCTTCGCGCGGATCCGCTTTGATGAAGAATTCAACGTTATGGATTGGTCTGATTCGACTTTCATGTGACGTTCTAGTGATCGAAATGGTGTTTAAATCCACAGATTTGTTCAACACTTCTTCAATTTTTCTAATGATGTTTTCCTCTGTTGAGTCGGTTTTTTCTAAATTCACAGTTTCGTTCAAGACTAACTTCTGGCATTGTTCTGCAAGAGTTTCAACGTCAGCCGAAATCGTGGAATTTTCTTCGTTAATTTTCTCATTGGATATTTCAACGATTTTCAAGTTGGACGTTTCTTCATTTGATTTCGTTTCGCTCAGTGTATCGTTGGCTGCTTGCGCGATTTCTAATGATTTATTGTGCTCTTTTTCGAGTGGATCGTCCTTCAGGAAGAAATCAACGTTGTGGATTGGTCTGAATCGCCTAACCTGAGGCGACCTATACTGAGACAATGACAAACGGTTCAAATCCACAGATTCGTTTAGCTTATCTACAATGGACTTTTCAAGATTTTCATGCGTCACTTCGATCTCTTCCAAATTGACGGTTTCATTTACAGCCGATTCCGAATTCTTCACCTCGGCTTTCTCAAAAGTTACCGAAGTCGTCTCCGAGACTAAACTTTGGTTCAATTCAGGACTCTGCTCGACTAGATCTTCACCGGTTTGGATTTCAGTAGAATTCGTTTGGTAGAAACTTTTACGAGATGGAGTTTGTTCGATTTCCAAATGGAAATTTTGAGAAAGTTCTAAATCGGCAGTACAATTCAACATTGTTTCATAATTATTTTGTTCAGAATCGTTTTCATCAATATTCTGATTAGTTTCCGAATCGACAACGCTGCCGGATTGTTCATAAAATGAATCATCTCCGATACTTTCCGTATCAATCGTTGCATTCAGCGAAGATGGACTACAAGTTCTTCTCGAGAATTCCATCGTTTCATTTAATTTCTTAGAATTCTTGTTAATTTCGGTAACAATTTCATCGATTGTTGTAATCGACTCTAGGGAATCTAGAGTGGCAGTATCGTTGCATTCGGCAACCACCGTAGACTGATTACTTCCGATAGAAGTGTCTTCGTTTGTTTGACTCGATTCCAAGATGACGGTTTCGTTCGATTTTATGGCAGATGTAACCGATGTTTCGTCTGATTTGTTCACATCGTCGGATTCAAATTGATCGGTAATGATTGGTTGAGAAAATGAAACACGAGTCGAATCACAAATTTCATTTGATGAAGTTTCCTCGCGAGATTCATTATTATCGTTTACGGTTTCAATTTCGGCGTCTATTTTCGCAGCAATTTCTTGCACCGGACTCGTTGTACCCGTTTGAGGCTGACTGTCTCGAATTTCCGATTCATTTACATCATTTTGATCGACGTTGGAATCATTGGACTCAAGTAGCAAGCTTTTACGAACTGAAGGCTGCATCAAGGCGTCTTCCAAGTCGACTGTATCAATACGTAATGAACCAGTTTCAGGAATACCGCCGAGTGTGAAGATGTTTTCTTCGGATTCGGTGACAAACGATGAGCGAGTTTCATTTTGAACTAAATAATCGCTGATTAAATTAAACAAGGATTCTTCCGTTTGCATATCATTTTCTTTAGTAAATGAGGCCACTTTATCGAATTGATCAGCTTGAATCGTAACATTGTTTACACTTTGATATTCAGTAAAACACAACGCAGGTTTTTCTGGCGGTTCAAAACCGAACAAAGAGCTAGCTGGATTCTCAGTTTGGGTACAAATACTTTCTCTTTTACCGAATTCGAAAGTGACGCCGGCTGTAACAGCATTAAACGACGTATCACTCAGATTAAATTCCAATTTGAAATCTTGCTCGGTGAGATATTTTTCCAAAATAAACGCTTCATCTTTCCCTTGGGATCGATTCATTTCGGCCAGAGTCGCTTCATTTACTGGTTCAGAATCGGTATTCACAAACGTAGAATTTCCTTCGTCTAATTCAGCTGTGTGTTCTTTCTCGGAAATAGAATGAAACGAAGAGTCGGCTGTGTTACAATGATCACTTGTTATATTATTAACACGTGTTTCTTCGCTGATAACGTTTCCGTCGTCGCTACAGTCGTAATAATCGGAACAATCGTCACCATTTTGACTAGTAACGGTTTCTTTATCTGATTTCGCGGAGGATAAATCAACGGTAGCATTTTCAGCGTACACTTCATTAGCTGGCGCGGAATGATGGTTATTTTTACCCATTGACGAACATTCGGAAGATGAACAACTATCATCCGATCGTGCGGCTTTTCTTTTCAAAGGAGTGGTCCATTTACACGCATTGAAACGTCTTTCGTTTACCGGTGTAGCGCCTAATTTTAAATGGCTTAGATCGTCGATCAGTGAGCTTAATACGTTGTCTTCGTTTGCCATGGTTTCTCGAGGTAATGGTTTTTTGAATATGAAACCTGTCGATCGTAGAAAAATACATCAATATGACAGCATAACAAACAAATAATTTCTATCTACATATCGAATACTCTAACTAGACGGCAATAATTGCGGTAAAAGCACTTGTTTTTCATTCCGGAATAAACACGCCATCGTATACAATAAATGGCCAATTATTACTAGTATTAAACTAACACTTACCGTCGGTCAAAGGTGGGGTGGATTCAAGACTCGTAGGTGGCTTATTTTCTTGATTATAATCATCATCAACTTCTTTGGCATTTACACTAAACAATAATAAATTATTTTTCGTTACAGGCACGGTAACATGCACAAATCTATCTACTTATACTAATATATATACAAATACGAATGATTTACCTGAAGTTTGAAGAACTTTTCAACGTATTTGGTAACGACGAAGGACTTGTTTTCTTTATTGAATCCTGTAATTGGGAACGTAGGTAATTAAAATGGCGAAGTTATCATTAAAATACAATGATCCTAAAATAGAATACTTACGTCTTGGATATTCATATCCAGATCATTTAGCACCGAAGGAGACCGAAGATTATTAGACTCCATTGAACTGATTTATAATTCAATCCTGAACATTAATTCACATTTTAACAATCAGGAAATATTGTAACTGAGTGATAAAAAGTGGATTTTACTAGTTCGAATACAAATACTCACAAGTGCGGAAATGATGTTCTACGGTTTATCGCATAATAGACAACATATTTAAACATGTACACTATAAGAAACAACTAAAACAGAGTATTTCAACTTGATTTACAATAATTTATTCTTCGTAATTCGTATCGTTTAATAATTAATAAAATGGAATGTCCGTTACCGTTTCAATTCAATTCAAGTTTTTGCGGGATAAATTCAAAGAAAATCGGTTCATCAAAAAGTCTGTCACAGAACAAAACATTCAGAATCTGATCAGGTAGGACTTTGAAGTTTGACCTCGCATTTTTAATTTTTTTAAATATTAATATTTAATTCAATTCAATTTTGGAAGTTTGGAACTAAACCATAACCATTTTGAACTTTGAAGCAATGTTGCAGAGCGGAACCGAAGGATGGTGTAGTTACAACAGTTACAACAAGATCTTCACCATTTTTAGACGATTGAAATGTTGAAAAAAAAAACTCATTTTATAATAATGCAATGTATTTAATAAATTAATAAATCATGAGAAAAAAAAAACAGGATCACTGTACAAACGTAATAAATTACAAAAACTCGCTTAAAAATAAATGGAAATCATCGCGGTAAAAACTTCAAACCTGTGGTTGTATTTTTAAATGGTAATTAATTTGCCAGAGCAACACGGACAAGATGGATGATGCCCGCTGTCACTTCTCACCAAAGAAAAAAAGTCACCGTTCATATTTTCTTCGGTTTCGGGTTCATCACTGAGTAACAAATCATTTCTCAATTCCGGAGTTATATTTTCTTCAACTGAAAGAGTTGAATTTCATGAAAATAAATGGAACAGAATCAACATCAATAATACATCGAGCGTAATATACATAGTACATACCAAATTGTCTAACAGCTTCACTGTTGATATCTCCAACTGATAAAATGGAACGGAGAATATTCTGTAATTGGTGTTTTTCTCTGATCATTCTTTCCACTTTAATGTCAGTTTCTCGAGCTCTTTGTTGCAAAAGACTTCTTTGTTTTTGGTACAAGGCAACGTATTCCTCTAAAATATGATCGCAATGTAGGCGAATGATGATTTCAATCCGAGTAAATTATTTATCAACTTTACCTATCGTTTCAGTTTCACACTGCAGTTGTAAAACGAGATGCTCCAACTGTTGTTTCTCATCGGTTAAATCGGCCATTTTATTCAATACACATTTGAATTTATCTTGTAATTGCATCATTGCATCCAAATTAGCTGAAAAGTACAATAAATGAATAAATAAACATCATACTATGAAATACGACATTTCAATCAGATTTCATTACCAGTTCCGTAGGGATTTTGTTCCGTCGAATTCGCATTTTTATCGGTGTTAGTCTCAGCGTCGTTTTTCTGCATCAAAATCAAAAAGCGGTAAATAAATTCACTTCGTGTCTACGTTATAGTAATACACGTAAAAAAATTACTATTTACCTGATGTTCGACAGAATTGTTGGAGTTGGTTTTCTCATCAAGTTGGCGCGTTAATTCAGCATTTTTATTTTTTTCTTCCGTCAGTAAACCATTCAACAAATTTTTATCTTTATTCTGAAATTTTAAATTCATCAAATAAAATGAATTCACGTCAATGGTAAATTAATTGAAGAAGAAAGTCAAAATACCAGATCTTCTACGCAAGCATTCAATCTGACGAGCTCTTCTTTTAATTTACTATTTTGTGCGATAGCTTGTGAGGCAGCAACTTTATTACTTTCGACAACTGATTGTAACTCATGAGCATTCGTCGCATCAGTTCTGGAGTTTTCCAATTCATTTTCTAAAATACGAATTTTTTCGTGCAACGGAACATATTCTTCGAGCTGTTTGACAACAGGAAAGTACGAATAAATTAATTGAAATTATTTGATTTTCAGTATCGAAATACTGTCGAATACTTACTTGCGTGATGAGATATTCGCTTTGTTTCTGTTTTTCTTCCAACTGAGTTTTCAAGTTGGAAATTTCGTTCTCCAGCTCGGATATTTTCTTCTCATTTTCTATACTTTTTTCTGGTTTCTGTAGTAGTTTTTCCAAATTGCTAATATGTTCTGTTTGCGCGGTAAGCTTTTGCACCAAATTCTGATTCTCCGTTGATACCGTTTGAAGCTGAAGCGATTTCAAAATAATTGCTCGATCAGAAAATAATTTTAAAATATTTCAATAAACCCCAAATGTAAGATTTACCTCGAGAGACGCATTTTGCAATTCTCCTTTTAAATTTTCAATGTATTGACGATAATTCTCATCCGTGTGATCTTTTTCAAAAAGCAACGTTTTTAGCTGTTCTTGGGATTCGGCATACTTCGTTTTTAATACCTCAAATTCGTCGTTCATTGAATTCAAAGTTTTACCATCATCTTCCAAATTAATGCCCATCTGTAAAAACATTGAAATTAGTTCTCAAGCGCAAGCACGGACGGAGATTTATTCAAGAAATATCGTTCACTTGTTGAATTTTCAGCGATAACATATCTCTGCTGGATTGCACTTCTTCGTAACGTTTTTGTAAATTAGAATGCTTTTCTTTCTGTTGTTCCAAGTTTTGCTGGAGTTCATCGTTTTGCTCTTTTAATTCATTTACTTGTCGTCTAGGGAGAAAAAAATACGCGTAACAAAAGGAAATAAACTTTTAAAAATTAGATGAAAGTGTTCCACGCACTGAAATTCGACGTCTTTGGTTTCGGCTTGTTGTTTGAACTGCATTAGTTCATTAACAAGTTCATTCAAATGTATCCGAGCTCTTTCACTTTCTTCTAATTGGCTTTGCAATACATGAACAGAATCTGAAAATGGAGTATGAATTACATTGCAGTTCAAGTCATAATCTGGTTCAGTTAATGTTACATTACCTTTGTATGAATCAAGCTCTACAGTGCATCTCTGCAATTTTCGGTCTGATTCTTCTCTATCAGCCATAACAATATCCAAAGCATTACTTTGCATTTTAATTTTGATAACAGCGTTTTCAAGCTCTTGCTTTAAATTTTGAAGCTCTTCTTCGTTCATCTTAATCTTCTAGAAGTAAAAAAATATATTGTATATATATATATGATAGAAAAAATCCAAAATCATACGTATTTTTTGCGTCAACAAAAAAATAATACCGAAGACGTCATAGAACTATCCTCTTCATTTAATGAAATACAGGACGAGTTATTAGTGGTAATGTGAGTTATATTCGACTCTTCCAGAACCGAAGAAGTAGATGATTTATCTTTATCAAGATAGTAAAACTCATTTCCATTACTTTCGCGAGACTCTTCGGACGCAGATTTTTGCAAAGTGTCGAAGAAATAATTATTTTTGGAACCAAAAGAAAAATAATTAGTCAGTGGTGGTGGTGGTTGTTCGCTGGCGGTTTCTAATTTCAATGGTTCGGGTTTTTCCTCCTTCAGGGGCGTGCTTTCAAAGGAGGTAGTTTCCTGAAAAAATTAAAACAAACATTTTCAAAAAACTATTACATGCCTGTACTTATTCGATTGCGCAGATGTAATTTTACTTGTTTGTGATTGTTTCCATTTTGAAAAGCTTCTCCGTTGTTCTGTATCGGATGAACGGCATCATTACGTTCTTGATGCTCTTTACTCCTCTGTTGACTTTGAAATTCTTTCAACTAAAAAAGGACACGAGTCAATAAAAAAATTTCAATTCAAAATAAAACCAACGCATAAATTTACTCACTTTTTTCCTAGCCGCTGCCAACTTTTCGGCTTTAGACATATCCGCCATTTTACCAACTCACAATCGGCAGAAATTCGTCTGAAGTTGAATGAATTTTAATTAGTTTATCGAAATAGACGAACGTATGAAACGTTCATTATTGACATATTGGCCTACTTCGAGTAAAAATCTTGAAATCTAGAAAAATCATAATACTAATGATTGTAGGCTTCAACTTACGAGTAATAGAATCCGTAAAGTTCAAACTGGCAGATTAACTTGTTGAAAAGTTCCTTTAAACCACTTTTTTTCATCCATTTTTCATATTTAAACTTTAATTACAACCGCAATAACAAATTTATTATTAATTGAAAATTTTTACCTGACGAAAAATTGATGATGTTGGTATTCAGTGATAAGGCTGTACTGTGTCCAGACGATCAAGTTGTCAAGATTCTGAGTGATTTCTACTAGTGATTTCACTGATTTCCTGTTCAAGCAGGCTGCAACTTGCAAGCAATCCTGGCATCGCTCAAATATTCAGAATTGAGAATACTCTGTAGTCTTCCTGAACAGATCAACGAACATCATGAATAATAATGCAAAATGAAAATCGGGATCGGAATTCGGATGATCGGACGAATTTATCGAAGGTACACATGATTGTATGGATACACCCAGAGATGGAATCGATTATAATCGATGCTACATCGATGATTTTCTTCAAAATAATCGGAAATAATCGATTAATCGACGGCGATTAATCGGTCGATTAAATCGACGGCCAAACACAGCAAAACATGACGTCATGCGGAACGATCGGTACCTTGGCCCATTGCAACTTAACCATTGACCAATGAAAAAGCCTGAAATATTAGTACAATATAGGTAGCGCCAAGATTCGATTAATCGGCCGATTAATCGATGCTGTCCGATTATTTTAATCGGCCGATTATAATCGGCTATAATCGATTATAATCGGTAATCGTTCCATCTCTGGATACACCTTAAAAAATGATAAGAATTTCAATTCCACGTTGCTAAGTTGTGAAATCTGATTGGTTGAAGTCTGATCACTAAATTGACATTTTTTGAAATACTTGGTAATTACCTGTAATTACTGTCATTTTTCTGTATTCATCCATTATTTGCTCCATTTTTTGATTCTTCGTTCTCAAAAAGTATTCGAAATAACGCGAAATAACGTCACATTTTCTCCACAAAATTTTTGGCTCCACGATGAACCATTGAACAAAATGATAAAAACCCGCCATAAAAAATATGGAAAAAATTCAGAAAATTTTTTTCCATCAGTCGATCTGAAAATAGTTTAGAATTTACTGTAATCCCACACCACGTTTGTTCGATCGCGGTTCAATTTTCAAAATCAAATTTTTTGGTAGAATTTTGCAGCTCAAGTCGAAAATTCCTCAAAGTAACACCTGGCTGAAGTTATCCTCATCCTCATCCACAGCCACACGAAAATTCACACTATAGAGCATAGAGCAGTAGCGTGTGAAAACCTGGGTGCGTAATTACAGATTATTGTTTTTTTTTTTAGTTTTTTGTTGTCAATTTTGTATCACTAATCACGTTATATCTACCAGAGGTGTAACGATTATAATCGATGCTGCATCGATCATTTCGTCCCAAAATAATCGGACTAATCGGAGGATAATCGATTAATCGGCGATTATTCGGCCGAAAAAATTTGCTGTTCCATGATTGGTTGGAATTGAGTGACGTCAGTCATCGCCATAAATGTTTTCTGAACCATTATCTGAACAATTTTCATTTTCATTTTTTTACTCAAAAAGTAATTGTAATGAAAGGATTAAAGAGAAAATGGAAATATGAAACATCAAATAACAAATTAAAACCAAAAGGAAGACATAAAATCAAGATTTGGATTAATTTAAAAAAATTACCCAAAGGTCCGATTAATCGGCGATTAATCGATTACGGCCGATTATAAATAATCGGCGATTATTAATCGGAGATAATCGATTATAATCGTAATCGTTACACCTCTGCCATCTACCGCCAATTGTTCGTCCAGTTCCTAGTCTTTCCGCAAGTCGATGAGGAAACTTTTGTTTTGTATTACGATTCAATTTGCAAGAAAGAAATTCACTATGAAATTGATGCAAAAATCAGTAGTGAAATCTTTGCGTGAGTAATTTAGTAAAAAGTATTGTTTGAATTCGAGATAATTGTTTAAAATTCCAATAGTACTGTGCCATTGCTATTGTTTTACTGTACGGCTATTTGACTAGTTCTTGTGATGTGCTTGGTCTATCACTTGCCAGTACACCTTGTAGTCAGTAATTCTAAGCATAATGAATCTTTTCTTAGCCGCGAAACAGTATTTAAACAGATTTTATCCATTTTTTAATGTGCCCGATGAACCTGTGATTCACCGCAATCTTGCCAGTAAAAGGTAAACATTTTGAAACTATTCTTTGCGATTATATTCTTACTTTACTGCAATGTGTTTTGTAGAATTCACGATGAGAATGTAAATGAAGATGGATCTAACAAACGGAGAAAACTGTCGCCAAACTCCGACTCGGGCATTCAGAGTATGTATTACAGTCTGTTAGATGAAACCCCTTCTCGATTTGAGAATACTAATAGTATTTCCTGTTTTCAGGTATAGATCTCACTGATTCTGAGGAAATTTCCAGTACAGTAAGTTTATTCGTGCTATTTATCCCTTGTTTTGTTTAGAAACTACAGTACTATTTTTCATATTCAGACTTCTGAAGCTATGCCGAGACATAAAAGAGGAAAAAATAAATCAAATAAAGCCGCAGTGAGTCGCGAGTCATCTGAATATTTTTCGTATCATTTAATCAATGTATGTAACATTTTTTGTTTTGTGTCACAGAATATCGAAACGATAGAAATTCTCGATGACGATGATGTCGAACCGAAGAATGAAACTGGCTCGAACTCAAATGATGTGGAAAGTGAAGAAGACGTTTTACCAACAGAGAATGTTAAAAACAGTTTCCTCTCTTCACCGTCCGATGATATCGAAATAGTAATACATTTCAACGATAATAGAACCATAAAGAAAGTAAACGAATATTTGAATATGTGCTTTTACAGTCTAAGGTTTATAATACGCGTGGATCTGCCAATGCCAAAAGTTATTTGTCGCTTTCGAGCATTCAGCATTCCAATTCCCGTCTTCAACGCAACAAGTTGGAAAGTCGTACTTTAAGAGAGGTTTGTTAAACATTCGTAATATTTTTCACTCTGTGTGTAATATCCCATCTATATTTTCGTGTCTGAATTTCAGTTGAATAACCGATCGTCTGCTAGTAGTGGTCTTCCTTCGTTAACGTTCAAAAAAAGTTCAGCGTTGACGCGTCCAACTTCGCCACCAGCATTTAAAGATAAACTGATTAAAAGTCAAGTATGTAGTGTGATTGGGTTTTATATTCCTCTTTGCTTACCTACTCGTGTTAACATTCTTATTTTTCTAGTTGAGAAAAACTGCAGATAGAGGGACGTTCCTAAATTTGTTGAAGCAGTATGCGTGTTCGCCAGAAGCGAAAAATCAAAGGTAAAGTAAACTTCATGCATGAAGATTGTCAGTAGATGTACGTACTAATCTTGTTGGTTTTCTAGATTATCAGCACGTGCTTCATTGGTTTCCTCTACTAAAAAACCAACCAGTATTTTTGGTTCCGCTTCCGCACAATCAAGTCGTACTTTCAACACGTTCAATTCTAAACAATCCAATCTTTCTTTGGATTCTAAACAGTCGAATCAAGACGTAGACTTTACTCCTACTCGTGGTGATCCATTATTTCATAGTATGTGTTTGAGAAGTCGCCGGTCTTCAGGGTACACGTCATCGAGTACCGCCAATACATCGGCTGTTAACAAAACCGTGATAGATTGTGAGTACATCTTGAATTTCAATGCTACATACTAACCGCTGATTCGAATCGAAGCTGTAACTTCACAATCGTCGACGTTTTTCAGTAACTAGTGATGAAGATGATGAGTCTCAGCGACAAGAAATCGTTTCCAACGTCGTATCATCCGATTATATCAGAAATCTAAAAACGTCTTTTGTTGGAAAAGATAAGAATATCGCCGAAGGAGATTTTATTTCCAATATGTAAGGTTTCGTCAAATAATCGCCTAAAAAGTGTTCGTTATATAATTTTGCCAATTTTACAGTTTGATAAAATATGAAGCTTCTATGCAGTCTAAAGCCACACAAGTGAAAAAACTCCAGCAACAGATTCGCGAACGTCGAGATGATTTTAATAAAACCTTGGCAGAGATTTTGGAGCAACGGCTAACCTTGAAAGAACACGAAGTCGAAGAAGAGGAACCAAAACCAGCATTTGAATTAGCTCCAATTACTGACGTGATGAGGGTATTGTAATTATTTGGATTCTTGCACGACGCTTTTTCGAAATGATTAATGAACTTTTGTTCTTGTAGGATGCTATTTCTCAGATGATTGCGTCGAGAAAAGTACCACTTGTACAAATAAAAGACACTTCAGTCAAGGTACAAGATATTAGGACTTTGGAAAATTGCGGATGGTTGAACGACGAAGTACGTTTCACTGTAGTACACTTTTGTAACCTGATCCTACGTTATTCATATTTTCGTCTTGATTTCAGGTCATTAACGCTTATATGAATTTAATCAAAATGCGTGCTGAAAAGAAACCAGATAAATATCCTAAAGTCCATTGTTTCAACACCTTTTTGTACGAGCAGCTGCAAAAGAAAGGATATAGCTCGGTTAGAAGATGGACTAAAAAGGTGTGTATTGTTTCAAATTTATCTTATTCTTTGTTTATAAATCCCACGACATTTACGATACCTAGCGTGTTTTTTTTTGTTTTTACAAATTTCAGATCGACATTTTCGATTTTAATATGCTAATAATTCCTATTCATTTGGGTAATCATTGGTGCCTGATACAAATTAAAATCAAAGAAAAATGTATACAATATTTTGATAGTATGGGATCGCCGAATAATCATTGTTTGAAAGTAAGTAGTAATATTACACAAAATGATATGTTTATTATTGGTGCCGATTTAGCTAATATAACTTTTTGATTTTTCAGTCAATGCTGCAGTATTTGGTTGATGAGTATAAAGATAAAAAGAATGGAGATTTAGATGCCGGAGAATGGAAACTCATCAATATGACTCCTGTGAGTACAGTCATGCTTATATTACTGGATGTGAATTTTGTGTTGATTATTTCATTTTTATTACGTTACGTTTCGCAGAGTGAAATTCCTCAGCAAAGAAATATGTACGATTGCGGCGTATTCGCGTGTACCTTTGCCGAACATTTAACAAGACAAGCACCGTTCAATTTTACTCAAGATAATATGCCTTATTTTAGAGTTAAAATGATTTATGAGATTCTAACGGCGGAGTTATTACTGTAATTTTTATCGTTTCGTGATTCAGGTTTATTGTTGGTTCATGTTTTTCAATTTCACCTACATTAGGTCGTGCATGTTGTAAATTTAATTTTTTTGATTATCTAGTATTAATTGTTACGAAAGATCAATTTAATTTTGTATAATTTGAAGTGCTAAGAAAGAAAATAGCGTTTGTAAATTTATTTTATTTTTTGTAAATTTTAAACATCGTTTCAATACAGATTATTGTTACGAGGGGTATGATTGTGATTCTTACTACAACTCTGGAGCAGTTTGTTTCCAATAAAAATTTTAATTTATGAATAGAAGTTGATTGAATGCATTTTTTGTATCAATTGTGTCTGAACTGCGCAAAAATAAAGTACATGAAAATAGAAAATGTATTTCGAAAAAATGGAACATTGAACTACAAATCATTAACTTTCTTAATTGGTTTGGGAGGATATATAATACAGCTATCGTTAGTACAAAAAACAGTAATAAAGTTGTCTGAAACAACGTTGACTTGAGAAGGCGATGAGAAATTCAATGGCGAAGTTTCGAAATCACTGAAGTACAAAGAAAACCAGCTTTGATTTGAAAGTTGAGTCCTTCGTAGTCTGTGAAAAGAAAAAAATGAGCTTCAAATTGAAAACAAAACAAACATAAACTACAGTCCGTAAATTTACTTCAGGTTTCTCCATAAATTGAGCACTTGAGTCGAGCTGAAAAATCCGGTCCACTTGTGCGTTATGACGTTCGTTTTAGGTAGCGATTCTTTCGATTTAGATGGTCTAAAAAATCGAATGATTAAAATTTGAAACCAAAATGATTCAAAATTCAACAAATACTTGCCTATCTGCTTCAAGTAAATGGACGCCAAACCAATGCACAAAATCTTCTGGTTCTGTTAGCGAAGGACTAGGTACAGATTCTTCGAATTGTTGAGCAATTGTATGTTTTGGACTACATAACGAAACTTTATACGATTTTTTACTAAAATAAGATGCTATCGATGACGGACATATAGCAGCCTCTGTCAAAAACACGTTCAATTTTTAAAATAATACTCGTGGAAAGAGAACAATTTGTGGTGAAAAACTTTGATTTTACCATGTGGTTCCCAAATAACTATAACATCAAAACGTAGATCAGAATCAGTAAGACGTTTACGATAACGGTCGCATAATTTACCAGATGAAATTTCCTTCTTGTTCAAGTCCAAAGAAATCACTGAAAATTACAAATTCGAATAAGGAAATGGTGAAATTGAATTTTACGAAGATGGAAAGTCATTACCATAGTGATTATTATTCCATATTTTCGTACGTTTTCCTTCGATACCTAAACATGAAAAGGGTTCTTCTAAAAGTCTCAATACCAGAAGTCCACTTGGCGTAACAGCAAAACTATTGGTACTGTAAATATCATCTTCGACGCTCAATACGGATAGTTTACCTGAAAAATATGAGAATGTGATTAGTATGACTAATTGAAATAGATTTAAATCTTAATAGAAATTTCCAGGTACCTTTTTTAATGAAAGAATCAATGAAAACGGAATCATAAAATTCAGAAACCGGTACACTGGAGATGAGGTAGTATTCATTATCGGTTTCGAGGACTTTTATCAAATCATGTGGAACCTCCGTATCACCGGCAATCGTAAAAGCAACCTGAGAAAATTTATATATATTATAACAAATGAAAAATAATTTCAGACTATAGTATGGAATATTCGACTTACGCTGTGACTGAAGTGATTAGATTTTATTAAGTGGTCAACGTAATCGACTTTATACTCCTTAAATTCACTCGTATAAACGCTACTGCATGTTTCTTTAGTTTTAATCGACCAAACTTCAGGAGCCAACATCTTGTTTCATTTCACCGGAAACGGGTGAAACTTGTAGATCAGTTGATATCTATCTAATAACTCATCGGGAAATTAGCTTTTAGAATTAAATTTTAAAAAATATCCTCAAAAATAAAAATATAAACTCAAAGAATCTGGAGAGAATTTTTCAAAAAAATCAGAAGTTTTTTCAAGTGCGGCCAAGTGATAAGAGAAGCACGTGTTCCATGTTTACATTGAGAGACTGAAAATCAGTCAATCGATTTCGATCGATCGAAAGTTGTTGAATTATTGGCGATTAAAAAAATCGGATATTTATTTCATAGATTGAGGATGAACTGTCAATTTCTCATCATTTTGTAAAAGCTACTTCCTTTAGTAAATTCAGAAATGAAAACTTCAAAAATTTCGCCATTTCTTCAATTCATTTCAAACAATCGATATTGAAAAAGAATCGACTTTCGACTCGTGTTATCATTCCAAAACAACTCATTCGTTGAAGTTTTTCGTAAGAAAATGTGACTAGTTGAACGTTTGTACTTCTTTTTTTAATTATCTAAAAGCTTTTGTCAACTTCATAAGTTAATTCTTTACTGTATGTTTTCGTAATCATGAATTTCGTAAGTTGCGTCAAGTGGATAAAGCAAGGTGTCGCTAAACGAGAACCAGACAATGTCCATTTGACTGAAGAGGAACTTCGAGAAATCGTCGAGCAGAAAAGTGACGAAGAAGATGAATCTGGTAAACCCTCGAAACCAACTTCTTCAGACGACGAATACGACTTCAAGAATTACGACAATGAAGATGAACTGCGCGTGAGTATCAAAGGTATAGCAACTTTCGATGCAGATAAGAAAAAGAAGAAGAAGAAGAAGAAAAATGAGAAAGAGAAGAAACGAAAACGTGACGATTCCGATGACAGTGAAAAAGAAGATGAACTTATTAAAGAAGACGACAACTTGTTAATTGTAGGCCATGTTGATGACGACTACAACACACTAGACGTATATGTTTACAATGAAAACGATGGCGATATGTATATCCATCACGATATGGTACTAAAATCGCCAGCGTTATGTGTCGAATGGTTAAACATTCCCGGCGCTTCTGAAACCAGCAACGTTTGCGCTATCGGCAGCATGAAACCGATCGTTGAAATTTGGGATTTAGATATTATCAATTCAGTCGCACCTGTCTTCAGATTGGGACGTCGCAAAAAAAAGAACCCAGAAAAGAATTACGGTCATACCGACGCTGTATTAAGTCTTGCATGGAATACCGAATTGACTCATATTTTATGCAGTGGTGGCGTAGATAATAGAGTATTGATGTGGGATTTAGATGACGGAAAAGTCGCCACCGAAATCAACTCTTTCAGCGATAAAGTTCAAAATCTCGCTTGGAATCCACATAATGCTAATTTCTTATTGACTGGTTGCGCTGATGGTGTTCTACGTAATTACGATTGTCGCGTATATGACGAATTTAAAGAGATTAATTTGGATTCGCCGATCGAATCGATGTTTTGGGATGTAACGAATGAGCATAGATGTTTCATCGGCACCGAGGATGGTCAAATTCGTCATTTAGATTGGCGCAAGAAAAAGAAACCCATTCACCAATTTCAAGCTCATAGTAAAGAAGTTACCGGCCTATGTGTGGATCCTAATCATCCGGACGTGTTAGTGAGTATTTCCACCGACGAATGTATGAAATTATGGGATACTTCGAATGAATACAATATGATAACCATGAAGGATTTAAAGTTGGGAGGTCTTCATTGTATTGATCTGAATCCAGATTTTCCATACTTAGCGGCTGTCGGAGGTATGTCAGAAAAACGTGGTAAAACAGTTCTCAAAGTTGTTAGTTTAGAAGAATCAACTAAACCAGAAAATGTTTCTAACGATGAATTTTCCGAATGAATTATTTTTATTTCGTATTCGTTTTATTCATCATTTTATAAACGTTTGTTGACAATTATACATTATTTATCAAATAAATACAAAATTTATGTACAAAAAAAAGTTTTGATGTAATTATTTCTTGGGGTTTCGCTTCGCTTCATTAGGATTTCTTCGCATCCAATACTTGAATACTGGCTTTCCTTTGTTGAAACCAAGTTGAGCAGATTTCGAATATACATCTCTAGTTGCGAAAGGTGAAATACCTGAAACATAATTTATTACAATCGAATTCTATGCACCTTTAAGCAGTAATTTTCAGAAAGTAATTCTTCAAGACGCCCACCTGCGATATAATCAGGTTCAAGTGCATCAGTTTTCGTTCTAGCGAGTCTGGAAGGTTTCTGATGTGGTCTTCTAGCATCTTCAACTAATCTAGGATTCACAGCGTGTTTACCTCCTTGAGGCATTGGTAATGAAAACTGTGCGAAAAAAAAATGATATTATAGTAACTTGAGAGTTCAACAGAATAAGAAATCAATGCAACAATACGAACTCGTTTTCCTTTAGCATTAATGGGTTTTTTGAAATTAATGTTTATACATTTATTGCCTTTTTCGTCAAGGAATACTGATACTCTTTTGAGTGTTTTCAAACCACATTTCGGGCAAAATACTTTCCTCATATTGGTGGTGAGTTTGAAACACGCGTAACATCGTAAAACGTAAGAACGTAGTTGAGTTATGATTCTACCGTCCAAAGCTACCACTTTCAAGCCCAGCTGCATCAATACGTTCTGAAAAGTGAGGAAAATATCATCAATACCTACAATGATACTCAATTTTATGTATTTTAAAATTACACGACTTACTTGTACAGCGAAATCAGTGCTCATACAGCCAACAATGACTTCTTTATCAGAGTAATTTCCGCCATGAACAGTTCGTTTTAAATTAGAAATGTTACTCGGAGTGACCCAATTGGTATCATCATCGCCGTCGTCGTCGTCGTCGTCGTCATCATCATCATCTTCTTCTTCTTCTTCCTCTTCTTCTTCATCATAATCATCATGATCTTCGCCTTCCTCCTCTTCTAACAGTTCTTGGCTATCGGACGCATTGTCACTTCCTACATCTTCAAAATGATCATCGGATACTTCCTCCTCTGCACTTTCGTATTCATCGTCACTCGCAGCTTCTTTTTTTTCGTGATCAATCACCTCATCGTTTTCCAGTCTATTTTTCAACTTGACATCTGAAAGCTAATTCAGCAGTGTTAAGTATACGAACACGTAATGAAAATTAATAGTCTGAACATTGCTTACTTTAACTGGTAGAGACAATCCATTAACTTTTGGATCAATTGGTTTGACTATTTTGGAAGCATTAATATCGAAACGTTTCATAATCGGCGACTTTCGTAGATGATCACGACCAACATTTTCCAATTCTAATTGATACGTCAGTGCTATCAACTTTATATCGGTACTCGACAGGGAACTGTAATCACCGGTTTTCTTTGCAAAGTCGGACACTAAAAAAATATATAAATTCAGGAATACATCATCGTGAAACACATTTCTATTATATGTAGAAGCAGAGAAAAACACTTACCGAAACTGATGTGTTCTTGGAAAACATCTTTGATTTGCAGATCATAAGTAAGAGAAGCAAGATGACGCAGCTGTCTTTTGTTACGAATTTCTTCCACTACATCGGAAATTGTAAGAACATTTTCTCCAACTTCCTGAAATGAGACAAGATCCTTTTCGAATTAGCAAGAACTCTCGACTAGCAAGAGAGACGAAGAGGAATAACTTACATGCAAAGGAGCATTTTGAATGAATGGTGTTGTATCCACTACAAGGTATTTGGCTTTTTTATTTTGCATGATCGCAAATTGAGGAAATACGACCAAGAAAAATCACCGCAACGAAGTACTTTTTCTAGTTTTTCATGACTGAAAATTCGGCAGAGATAATGGGAATTTGTCAGATAAGAAAAAGTCACATGTCAACTACTATGACCGAATACCTTACCGTCGCAGAAAACTGACGTCATCGGTCATTGAAGAACATGCTTTGCAACTTCGAGTTGTAGAAGGTCGATTGAAAGCTTCTGCTGAAGTTTTTTTTCATTTTTTTTACGCGATTTGATCTTTCATTTTTGAAATTTGATGAGACGGTTTGAATTTCGATTTCGAAACTTTGAAATAGTGCAAAAACGTTGTCGATGATTTGGTTATGATTATGAATGAACTTCAGTGTTAGTTATAGTTATAGTTATACTAAAAGTAAGCAGTTCAACAATCCAATATTTCAAACAGTAAATCCAAATCGTAATCCAACTTCGAAGTAGGTATAGCAAGCAAATTATAATCGAAGTTGAATGAAACTTCGCTGGATGAAGAATGATTTCATTGATTTGAGAACGTGTTTTGAATCCAAAGTGACCATGGCAATTTCTCCGCCAAACAATGGTACATCAATCATCAATTCAGTGTCAAGTAGGTATTGCGAGATCATGATCATTGTAATTATTTATTGCAGGTTGCAGGTAATTCAAGAGCTGTGGGTACAGTGTACCTATGTAATATGCGAGACGATTGTGAGAATCTTCACTCTTCAGCAACCGGAGCATAAATAATGAAGACCATTAACTATTAAGAGGAGAAAAATGTCCGTTCAGACGTATTTCAGTTCAGAGGAATCTGCAACCTATATAGTCAAAGCCCTGCCCCTATCCTATAAGTAGAGGCCTACAGCAAACGAAGACAAAGAGTCGGAATTTTCTTTGCCGAGAAAAGAAACCTAGTATGTATGCATTGTCTAACTACTCTTAGCACTTACGATTAGCTCAATAGTCAAGTGACCTCACTGCATAAAATCTTTGTCATGATTGAAATTTGTACGCAATAGGTAATGAATTTATGACTTACGTAAAAAGAAAATTAATATTATGCTGTCCAAACTCCAAATTCATTGAATGAATTTTGAAGTGATTATATTATATCAAACTCATACTTAGGTTTAGAATTTAGATTAGTGAGTGATGAACTTGATGAATTTGCGTGGATTTCAGACGAATGTGAAATATCAAAATATTAAAGCAATCCATCTTGAAAAGAAAATCAACGGAATTGAGCCAGGGATGCGGAGCGGAATGAATTTTGTTCCGGGTTCAGGGTTCAGCTCCGACATAAAAAATAATTCTGTTCCGGTTTCCTGTGTCGTTCCGCTCCGATTAAAAATATCGTTCCGTTCCGGTTTAGCGTTCCGTTCCGCTCCGATCTTTCTTTTTTGTTTTAGAGAAGGTTGCATTCAAAGTACATCAGAATTTTCATGTTCTGAGCAAAAATTGAAGTTGAAAATGTTGAAATACCCGAAATTTTAAAAAAATGGTTGAATTAGGCGCGTTTTAATGAAATTTAAAGTCCACCTCACTGCTCACATGAGAAATTTGAATTTTGATCGCTGAAAATTGCAGCTTTGTTCCAAAAGTACATTGTATAAATGGTCTTTTTCATGTCATTTACCATGTCTTTTTACAATTTTCTAGTTTATTGAGGTAAAATTTCAGCAAAAACACCTTTTGTTCACACTATAATCTTGAAAATCGTTCATTAAAGGTCAAAAAATTTTGTTAGGTCGGAGCTTTAAAAACCCAAATTTTTATTCCGGTTCGGTTCCGGTTTCGCTCCTGCATATTTTTTGAAAGTTGCTCCAGGTTCCGTTCCGCTCCGCCAAAATTCTCCCAAAAGTTAGGGGTTTAGCGTTCCGGTTCGTTCCGGTTCAGTTCCGCTCCGCATCCCTGAATTGAGCTGCACAATAATTGATTATCTGGCTGTCTTCCCTATCGCGGGCCCGCGGGGAAATCAAATCTTTTTGCCTGATTACGATCTGTAGCCTTAATGAGTGCGATTCTGTATCTTTGTGAGTATTATATAATTATTATTTACTTATTACGGCGATTATTCGATTTGAAAATTTATTTCTATGTTTGATCAAGCATTACTATTCATTTTATGGTTAAGAAGATATTGGACTGACGGAGGTCGAAGAGACGGCTGAGAAAGGTTGAGAGTAGCGGTCTAGCGGAGTATCGATTAGCGAGTATGGATCGGATCATTGCATTGCGATGGATGATCTCAATTTTTCAAATCAATCGTCAATTGAAAGTTGAAAATGAAATGATCTCATTGAATTGAACCAATATTGAACACATTTTCTCACTTTTGCAGTAATTGGCAATTTGCATTTTGCAGTTTTCAACTTTTTAGTTTTTTATTTTTTTTTCCAATTTTTCCGATCATTTTTCTTCTTTTCTTTTCCTTGCCTTCTTGGTTCAACAATTTCAATATTTCATAATATGATCAATTATTTATTTTATTAGTAAATTAACCAATTTCGGCAATTTCTTGTATGAGTTCAAATTGAGTTGTTGTGATTTTACATTTGATGATTTGAGCATTTGACTGATGACTGATTTGAGAAAAGCAAAAAACAGCAACAGCAGCTGACTGCTGAATGATTGTCATTTCATTTTCAAATTTAAATTTTAAATTTTATTTTTCATTTTCTGATTTTCGTAGTGTTTTTATATTTTTTTTTTGGTTAAATTTTTTTAGAAAAATTTTGAAAATAATTTTTTTTGTTCGCATAAAGATACCGCTGTAGCGCTGGTTGCCAACAGTGACGTGAGCGACGGAGCACCTTGTTTTCGTTGAGCTTGAACCTAACCTTGGAGGCTTGTCATGTCAAAATTATTTTCATCCGTTCTCCGTTGTGAAAAAAAAGTTAAAAGTTTTGCGATGAAGCACGATGTCCGCTGGATCACGTTAAAAGTTTGAGAAGTACAGTGATTTTAGAATTGAGATAAACATGATTAAATGGTTAGTATCACTAAACATTTATGCAGTTATTAATTGTTTCAGAAAATGAATATTACTGTTAGTTTACAAACATTTAAGTACAGTGTTTTTGGAAAACACATTCGGTATTCGTTGTGCGCTATCAATAGCAAATATTTGAAAAATGTATTAATCAACCAACACCGCCAATGCAACGATTCGGCCGTAGTACGTAAACCTATACACAGTTCGGTATTTCAAGCAATTTCTAAACGTGTTTTTATCACTCATCGTAACACCATATCCGCATATCGTTCCGCTCACTACAAATCAGTTTTTGATATCGATACGAATGTGAAAACCGACGTTCTGTTGTATCGAAATAATTCGTGGTACTTTAGTATATTGGGATATCTGGCCGCTCTGCAATTATCAGTGTGGGTATATTTCGCGTACAATTACATCAGATACGCTCGATTAATTCCTGAAAGTGAAAACGAAGTATATATTTTCAATTTAATACCTTTGCACGATACGAAATGGATGTACGGTATACCGTTTACGTTTGTATGCACAGGTAATTATCCAATCTTATAAATTAATATTATCACGGGCGTTATTCATTATCAGCGGCTCGAAAACGGATGCGCTTTTTCTCTCCCCAACATTATCCGCTCTGCAAACGATAATATTTCCAAGTCGATTACTGTTGCTGTAACAAAAATAGACCGTCAGTACGCCGACGTCAGTGATTTCTTCACCCCTTGTAGGTTTCTTGTCATCGTTCTTCTATTATTATCATCGTATAATTAAAGCAATATTACAGCGGCCGGGTAGGTGTCCGCTCGAAAAAAAAAATTATATTTTTTCCAACTGCCAAATACTTATGAAAAAGCTCGCCCATATTCCAGTTTCATTTCTCTTATCATTTCTCATCATTCTAGTCGCGAACAAAACCTAAAGAAACCTAAACTCGCAGGTTTAGGGTTATTCCATTCACGTACTTGTTATATTTGTAATTATAATGTACTCTACTACGGTAAATTTGTGTTTGTAAAATTCGAAAATCGTGCTAGTTTAGATACCTGTTTCAGTGTGTTTTTTTTTCGTTCCATCAATATGATGCTTAGCGGTGTTGATTTTATGATTTTAATATTCCAAGAACCGGTTCCTTTACTTTTTCTTAGGTAGGTATTCTCCATCTTTGAGTGTATTTTTGTAATATTCTTTTTTTATTTCTTTTTTTGCTGTCTCTCTCTTTTTTGAACTTGTTTTTTGCGTGATATCGTAACGTTATCGGTGTAATGAGTAGTTCTTTATATCGTGTGATTGATTAATGAAGCGTTCACTTCGTATCGTGGAAAACATGACACGTTATGAAAACTTTACCCCATTCGTAATATATCTAATATAGGTACTGTATTTTTTTAAGTTTACTACCAGAAAACCTATATATAGTGCAATAATTCCTAATTCGATACGTGTGTAAATCTACGCGTTCTCGTGGTTTCGACCTGTTCGCGAGATTGGCCTAATTTTCCCATTAAGGTGAAGGACTATTTCGTGTGCTGAAGAAGGTTGCAAACGTTGCGAATTTTTTTTTCGCTCTGTTAGCTCGCGATGAAGTATTTTTTTCGTATTTTTTTTTCCTGCCTAACTCGAAACGAAGTTACCTCAAAAGACCACGAAAGTACGAAACTTGTTAAGTAAAGTAAATATCTCGCAGCTAAAGAAACTGCCTTCGAGTTGATTTGAAATGCTAAAAAGTTTAATCATGTTATCCCTTTTAATGAGTATTCATAAAGAGACGTAAACATCGAAACGTTTCCTTCTCTCTTTCACCTCATCTTATCTGCTTTACATTTTGCCAAGAACACAAAACTTCCAATAACCAAACATTTCTTATCGAGCTCTATTCATATTGGTTATCTGTGCACGTTTTTCCGACGGTTGTGCGATGATGTCGGTCGGAATTTTAATTCGCGAGTGGCTTATTTTCCTTCTTCTGTAAGTGGATGCGAATGAGAAAAGCGAGCAGGCTTTTGTGAACTTATACTGTAATAAAATAGCGAGTGAGATTCTAATGGGGCTTTATGCGGATTCGCAATTCTCGATGCCTTTTTGCTAGTTGGCTAATTAGATACAGTTACGAGTTTTCGAAATATTTTTTTTTTACCTGAAGTTTTCCCTTTGTTCGATGGTAATTTTTGCAAAATGTTTTTGCGTAGGGATTTATTTTTATTTATGAATTTTTATTGTTTTGTTCTTGGTAAAGGCCTATTTCAAACTTGAATGTTTTAGAAATGTCATTTTAACTCAGTTTGGTGGTGATTGTGGTGTGTAGTTGTGTACCTACTAGGGTGTACCTTATTTTGAAAAGTTCGAATTTTGTAGCTCCCCCCCAAACATGACCTCGAGTGAGAAAATAATTCCCTATTTTTTACTTTTCCCTTATCTGTAAAAAAAGTGATGCCGGTAGCCCCCTAAGTGGGGGAAAAAATCCAAAAAAAGTTATATTCATGAAAATTCCTTTTTTTCTGCGCCAGAATGTTTTTAAATAATCCCCTTTTTGAGAAAAAAAATTTGCCCGGCCCTTCAAACCATATTGGGCCCCTAGTAAGGGGCTCCTCAAAGTTGAAAAAATCACAAAAAATGATAATAAATCAAACTTATGGAAAATTTGATGAAAATATCTCATTTCTACATTAGAATTATTCTACATAACCCCCTTTTCAAGAAAAAGCCATTGTTGGACCCCCCCAATGATTTTGGCTCTCTTGCTTGAAGCCCCTCAAATTTGGGAAAAATAAAAAAATATTAAAAATTGATGTCTGTAGGAATTTTTTGAAATTTTTTTATTTATGTGCAGAATCTTTCAGAATATAAGCCCTTTTTCAAGAAAAACCTTCCCCCCTCCCGGTCTCCCAAATCATGCTGGTTACCTATAAAGCCCCTCAAAGTTGAAAAAAAATCCACAAAAAAATGAAAAATTCATATCTATACAAATTTTTTGATGATGTTTCGTTTCTGAGCAGAGTACCTACTTTTAGATAACCACTTTTTCAAGAAAAGCACCCTTTTGTCCTCCAAATTATGGTGGTCCATTTTTATGAGACCCCCAAAATTGAAGAATATTGGGAAAGATGAAAATTGATGTCTAAAGGTACTCGTAATTAGGTGAACATTTCTCATCTCTGTGCAGAATGCTTTTAGATAATTCTTTTTTCCAAAATTCAGAAATTTGTCATTTTTCTACAAGTTTTTAAAAGTCTGACATAGGTAGTGCTTTTCTGATGAAGATCGGCCAAATCCAAGGATTAAAATATGGAAGAAAAAAATGTAATAATATTCATATTTTTTTATTTTCTGGGGGAGGAGACAAGTTCCACCTTTTCATCATGTAGACAGGTCATGAAATATTTAATAGTATTTTCTAATGAGAATGGACCAAATCCAAGGATTATGATGTAAAAAAAAAATGTGAAAATTTCAATTTTTCTGATTTCTTTTATATTTTAAGGGCGTGCTCCCTAGCACGAATCATTTTTACTAATGTAATTAGAGAAATTTTTCTTGTGAAGCCTGACAACAATTTAGGGCGTCATTAAATATTTTTTCACTAGTATGTAGGCATAAATATGAGCTCTCCACTCTAATCCACTGGTTAGTCTTGGGTGGAGATAGAGGGCTAAAATTGCTATATAGGTTGATTTTACGTGAGTAGGGACTTTACTGAGAGTTAGAACTAGAAAGTTCACAATTTTAAAACTTGTGCCTGATATTTCGATTTTTTCATATATGGGAAAATTGGGGGGCACACCGGCACCACGTTTTTCACCTAGGGGGCTGAAATTTTCAGAGTATTATTTTTTCACCATGGGGTCATGTTTTTTTTTGGGGGGGGGGAGCGAAAAAAATCAAAAAAAATTGTTCACTATACAAATAAGGTACACCCTAACCTACCTACTACCTACCTACCCTGTATATTGAAGTGATTTTTTTAAATCCTAAATTGAAAGCTTTTGTTCATGAACTTGAACTCGTATTTCAACGAATTTGGTAATTTCGCGATATGAACTTGTGAAGGTTCGATTTTCAAACAAATCAGCTCTGAAATTATGGTTTATTTGTGCTAATCTCTTGTGTTTTCTAAACGAAAAAAAAAAAAAAAATCAATAGCTTCAAAGCAAAAATTGAAGTGTAATCGATGGATCGTGTAGGAGTAACTTTATTTGAGAAAAATTAATCGTAGTTCTTCGGTGATTTAAAGACGAAATAATTTATTTTTGAACGAATCGTTTTCGAATAACAACTAATTTGAATGAAACTTTGAAAATAATCGACTGTCGTTACGAGATGATTGTTCGGAATTTTATCGATGATTTATTATATTTCTTCAGAATTGAATAATTTTCCACTATATTTCTAATCAAGATCTTCCCTACCTTTTTTTTTTTTTTGAATAACAAGTTGCTATTACAAAATAAATCTATTGATCAATCAAGAAAATGAGTTGTAAAAGGAAGATGGTATTAGTAAATTTTCTTGTAAATTTTTTGAGCTGATCAGAATCGGAGACTCGGAGTAAACTTGAATGCTCCGAATGAAGTTATTTATCTTTAAATAAAACTGTTTGTTGAGTTTTGAATTAATTGGAGATTCATCTGCTAACAAAAAGTTTATTTTTAATCCGAAAAAACTGAGCATGAAGAGAAAAAATTCAAGGAAAGCCCATCAGAAGAAGAAAAAGGTTGGAGTTTGTAATCACAAATGACGAAAATCTCCTGAAAGATGATTTGGCTTGAAACTCTTTCACAGAATGTTCAAGATTAACTTCGGATTGCAGAAAATATCATCCACTTATGCATAAAATCAGAAACAGTTCGGTTTTTTGAGTGTCGCAGCGTTCATTTCATTCCCAATTTCATTGGAAGGAAAATGTCCTTTCTTATATTTCAAATAAAATGCTCAAATTGTCAAACTCTTCTCTCCTCTCCTCTTCTTTTATTAATTAAAAATTTTCACCCCAACTTCCTCCCCTTTTGTCACAAGTAAAATAAAAATATTTCCATACACTGGCTCGCAGTAATATTTCTCACAAATAACGTAACCTGCTGGGTTACAGAATCTCCAAGCTGATCAATCTTTTTCGGCGATACTCGTCGAAACCTTCGTTGACACGATGAGTCCTTTACCGGAATTACCAAGATAAAACGAGCGGCATTGGACCCTTGACCGTATCGCTTCTATCGAGTGCAAAACATATGCTTGGCTAATTCTCTCAGCGGCCGCCATTTGAATTAAGATTGATTACGATATGGCGAAATCGCGACACCGGTCACTGGCTGTAGTTCAATTGCCTACACCCTACCTTGCTATCGTTCATCGTATCGATAACTACAGACAGACCGACGGAAAAACAAATCGTGAAAGACCACTTTGCCTTCACGCCTTCAGCAACATAAAGAAGAAGAAGAAGACAGCCCGATAATTAAAAAATTATTTCGCGATTTTAGTAGCTGCGGCGCTTCATACGTGAGCGACAGTCACGACGACGACGAAGACATCGGCAGAGGAAACAATGAAGCGTGAAACTATTCTATTGGGCATATTTTTCTCAACTGCGAAGATGTTCGCGGTTGGTATTGGAGTTTGGCCAAAATATTGAAATATATACGTCGTCGGTGGAAGCACAACAGCAGCAGCAAAAGCAGCAGTATCCATAGCATTCGGTAGCGTCGCTCGTCGTCGTGTAAGAAGCTGTAGCTTTACGGTGTGAGACAGAGATAGAAAAGACGCACTATGTAATCGCGTTGTGTCCTCCTTGACCCACCCAGATCCCCTTATGAACCTCCGCCCCCACGACACGGATGGATGGTCGTCCTCAATGTGTACTCGCACAGTGTAATCTCCGCATCGACAATCATCTCGTCTCGTACTAAGATGATAAAAATTAACCACTAGCGATTTTAATTTATCGTCGACGTGATTTTTTTCACATAGGTTATGTTTCGAAAAAGAAAATTCCTCGTGTTTTTGCAATTTTATTTCAACCAAGTCTACAAAGGTGTCGAAATAATATCGACTTGGTATCTCTCGAGCTTGTGGTGAAAGTGTAGGTATCATTTAGTCAGAATTGAGAAACGAAAAGCTCAGCTTAAGCTTTCAGTTTAAGCTATCAGATTTTTAAAAGACTGTAGTAAAGCTCACCTCTGAAATTGTAAGCTTTTTGTAGCTTGGCTTGTGAAGCTCACGCAGATTATCAGCTGGTTTGCCAGTTCTAATGCAGGTTTTTTTTTTTGCAGATTGAACTTACTTTATTTTCTTTACAAATCCTAAATCCTTTCTCCGCGTGTTCTTTGAAAAAAAAAAGTTAGTGAAACAGGCCAATCCAATTTTCAAATTCGTTAAGTAACTCGGGTTAAACCTATCCTACGAGGTTTAGATAATACCTACAGGCTGTAAAATTTAAAAATTTGACGTTTTAAATTCATTTGTTGATTTGTCTTCTTTTTGCTCCATCTTGCGATGATTTTTATAAAATAAAAACTAATCGAACTTGCCACTCGATGATGGTTAACGTACGTGGAAGTGATGTATATGTGAGATTTTCTATTGAAAGACAAGTGGTTTACAGTTTCACCCTAGGTTATGGTATCTCCTGTGTCATATGTATTATAAGGAAAAAAGGGTTGATCTGAAATGTATTGAATGCAGTATTACTTTTGACATAGAATTATCGATTTATTCATTTCAGTACGTAGGTAACGTTCCTTTAAAGATATCTGATATTCACCCCCGCCCCCCTCCGCACACAAAAAATCTGCACAGTGTAGGCAGAGATGTGTTCTTTGAAGTTTGCGGATATCAAACCCTCTCTTTTCTCCTGTGAATTGTCTCTCGAAATAGATAAAATTCAATTTAGACTCCTGTTGGTTTTTGTTTATCAATTTTTGCAGTTGTCTGTTATTCTCGAAAGTCGAAAATAAAGGCAATAAAATGATGATGAAAAACAATTCTTGAAAATCGATGGAATATTTCACGTATTTCCTTCGTCTCACTCACATCTTCACTATGAAAAATTACTCAAATTTTCATTACTTTTACTTGCCTATACGTTTTGATGAAAAATATGAAAATGTGATGTACCTTATGACTTTTTCAAATGCAGCCGCACTTCTCCCCCTTTTTTCGACTCGACCCTTCTAGTCCCTCCATTGACCGAAAATTATCCAAAATTGAGAAAATTGTGTTACATATTATGTGGATTAGTACCTTCAATTTTAGAAGTTGAAGGCATCAATGTGGCAGTCGCTCTGGCAAAAGGACGTTTTCAGGAGGCTTGGGAGTGAGAGTGAAGCCCCCTTGAAGAGGGACAAAATTTCATAAAATCTAAGCAATGACCTAATAAAGATGCGACATGCGTTCAAGTTGATCGGTCTAAAATCAATATTTTAATTTGTTGTTGAAATGAAAATCACCCCCGAATCTTCACCATTCGACAAAACTTCAAAATTTCGAGAAATATTGTAAAAAATGGACCATTTTCTAATTTCATTTTGAATATTTAGGTAAGGGAGAGAGGGTAGCCATTTTGTTTGTTTTTATGTATCCTGAAAAATTAAGGAACAGATGATTGACATTTTTGGTGAAATAAAACTGAAGAAAAGTGATAACTGTTCGATTTTTTTTCATGAGTTATCAGCTAATTTCAGTTTAGATTTTATCTACTAGTTTTTTTTCTTCTAAAATGTGGAATCTTTGAGATTTTGTTTGTAGAAATGGGCAGGGGGGTGTTCAGTACCTACTGATCTAAAAACCTTGAATTTGAACGCGTCTCATCTGCCTTTTCCCGCTAACCCCCCCCTTCCCTTCAACCTCTAAAATAAACTTTTGGTTTAAAATTCATTTTAATTTATAATAATTTTCCAGGGTTGCAAAACTGATGTAAATGAAAAAAAACAAACTGGAACTGAAACTATTTTTTGACCGTTCAAGGTGTCTAACAGGTCCTACTATTCCTACTAAAGTCCTACTTTTTCTCAAAAGTCCTACTTTTTTCTCAATAAGATTTTTTCAAAATTTCAATTTTTCCCCCTTTCCCGGAATTTTGAACAAATTTTGTAGAAAAGGGCTCATTTGTCGACTTCTTTAGATTTTGAATTACACATTTTTGAGAGCTTTTGCCCTCGCTTTGCTCAAGCCCGTTCGCTTTATTTTTTCAATTTTGAATCTTTTTCCCTCGCATTGCTCGGGTTCGTTTGCCTTTCTTTTTTAATTTTGGATTTTTCAAAAAAAAAAATATCATTCGAATTATTCTATCGTTCTTATGCCTCCTGGAATACTGATTTTCGATTTGCTTTTCTGTTTCCATTTTCAATTGTTCATCAAAAAAAATATTCGAATTTCAAAATTTTGAAGCAAATATAATATGAAATATTTACAATCCAAATAGAAGAATTCGAGTTTCTAATTTCAAGCGAACATGAAAATAAAACAAAAAATTGGAGTGAACCGTTAATTTGACATCTGCTTGTTTAAATAATATAATCATAAGGTGTTTGAAATCATCAGAAAAGAAAACATTTTTTACAAATACCTATTTGGCTAAAAACTTGAAAATAAATTTTGACCCCCCCCCCCCCCTCACCTTGAAAAATTCCATAAGTGCTCGAAAAATGACCTGCTGAAAGTCCTACTTGAGTCCTACTTCTTCATTTTGAAATTTTGCTAGACACCCTGCCGTTATTTGCTCAATTTCGTACTTTTTTGCCTACCAAAGACCAGGTCCGAAAAATTTTGAATCTGAAACCGAAAAATGATGAAACTGAAGATTGAATCTTGAAAACTTGAAACCAAACTGAATATTATAAAATGAAAACTAGAACTGATTTTTTTAAATGGTTGTTGTTGTTTTTTTGTTGATAGTTTGTCCTGCTAATTTGGTTCAAATTTACAAAGACCAGGGCTGAAAATTTGAAATTAAAACACCGAGAATGTAAACTGATGAAAACAGGAAAATGAAACAAAAAACCGAATCGAAAACTAAAACAGTTTAAAAATTTAAAACTAGTCGCTGAAAATTTTCACTTTTTGCTGCACTGTTTAATTCTCATGTCGAGGAAGCAAATTTTTAGTTTTCAAGATCGAAGAATCAAGTTTTCTGTTTTACCTTGCCAAAAACTCGGAATCGTATTTTTTTTAGGAAAAATGATTTGATTATACGATTTGAAATAAGCAAAAAACGCCTCACGAAATATGAATAATTGTCACTCTAGACCGCACATCGCCTCAAAGTGCTAAAATCTGGTCATTGACCAATGCCAGTAATCTGATTCAGGTATTCGTAATGTGCGGTATTGGCGCACGTATAATTAGGTACCTAACATTGCACGGTGAAGTGTAAGGGTTGAAGAGCAGGAGCGGGGCCGGGGTGATCCCGACAGACTCGACATAATGGCGGGTTCGAGTATTTGCGTTTTTTTTTCTTCGCATTTCAACGCAAATATCGGTCTGTGTGTTTTTTAATTTGTTTTTTTCTCTGCAATTTACGCACGATATCGTAGACGTAATGAGCTCGAGATTGGTTGGCATAGGGGTTGAGAGGGGGGGAGGATGAGGTAGGAACCGAAAGAGAGAAGGTACACTACACGCACACGTACTACAGCTGTATTATTTTAAATGTGCGTAAAGGTAACGCGAATAGGTGAGACGCGAGGGGACACGGAGGAAAACTACCCCCTTCGCTGTTTTTTTTTTCGAAACAGCGGCGCGAGGATAGTGTTGAGAATGCGGGCGGGGGAGAGAGAGGGGAAAAAAGTACACCAGTGTGTGAGATGGAAAGAGAAAGAACGAACTTTGAAATTGTTATCTTATTAATACGAGTTTACCCTGGAGGTCTTTACGGGCAAGTTCCAGCGCACATAGAGCGCGAGAATGAGGGTGTGAGGCGGGAGGAGAGAGATGGAGTCCTCGCGCGTAGCGTATTGCAACGACCAACAGCACCGTAAGGCTCGGGGGAGGTTCGCGGCGGAGGTTTTTTTTCGCTTTCGGAGTCGGTAAAAGGTAAGCGGCGGCGGCGCGATAGAGTAACTCGAGTATTGATTTTCTTTGTGCTTGGGTACTCGTTGCCCCACCTCTTGCGGCGGTGAGTTTTTCTTTTGGAGCATTTTGTGACCGAGTTACAACCACCATGGTTAACTCTATTTACCAGTATTATCAAGAAGTAGTGTAGAACCCCGAAGTTGTCGTAGTATTTTTTTTTTTTTGGTCGGTTTTTTCCGAAATTCTCGATGGTGTAGATAGTATAGTTCGGTGTATTCGTCTGCGTGTCGAGTGGCCACGGTGGTGGCATTTTTCGCGTTCAAATAAGGTGCAGTTTTGTTTTGGTTTTTTTTTTCTTCGGGGTCCAGTGGCGAAAAATTCGACGAAACGAGAGTTCGCGACGTAATTCGTGGTGTACGGTGTGTGGTGTTGTGTTACGAAGAAGCTAATAGAGATGTGGTCATTATGATTATGACGATGAAAACGAGTATATTTACACCACAGATGGTCGATTATTCGATCTGGCATATGTGCTGTAAGTATGAGCCAGGGTATCTAACTGGTAGTGAAAGTAGTAAATTTAGTCAAAAAGGTAGTGAAAAAATGAAAAAATTCAAACGCGTAACAAAAACAAGGTGTCCATTCTGCTGGAAAACCTGGAAAAGTTGGAAAATTTGGTTGGTCTGGAAAAGACAGGAAAAAGTCAGAGATTTTTGTAATTTTCGCGAAAAATCCCTGGGATTTTATGAAATATGATCAATTGCAAATTTTGGATAAGGGCCAATGATGAGAGGAAAACATTATTTTTTACTTCTTGAAACACAAATTTTCAAAGGTTTTTGCTCTCGCATCGCTCGGGCTTGTTTTCTTATCTTTTTCAAAAGCAAGTGAAAGACCATTCGTATGGGATCTTTGAAGTCTGTGGGTTCACCAAGACATGCGTGAGCCTCCTCTGGACTGAGCAGTCCACACTGTAGGAATCCCCGTATCTGTGAAAACGTCCAATTTGACGGAATGAGTCGAGGAAGTATGAGTATCCGGAACTTGTTGACAAGTACTCGTCGTACGAAACACGCTGGGATCCTTAACGTCTGCTCTGCGCCTCTCGGCTAACGTTGAAAAGGTCTCAGCCTTATCGTATTGGCAAATTATTGCAAATTAACACCGTATAGTACACTACACGAATACATAATACAATGGGATTATCCCATGGTGCATTACATGGTACTAAAAAACTGTTTATATAATTCGTAAAACATTAACGTCTCGATTTTTTCAGGCAAATTTCTTTGATGTTGGATTTTTTTTTACATTTTTTTTCTGTTCATGCTAGACTAATACGTACCAATACATACTTGTGTATGAAGACGGTGCGTTTTATTTTTCGAACCGCCCCCGTCATCGTACTGACCTCCTGCCCTGTTGCATTATGCACGCGAAAATGTGTGTGCGCTCGCGATGACGATTTTAACGAGCTCCCGAACGCAATTATAGCCCGGTTTATTGGGCAATTATTGCTAATAACTGGTGTTGGCAAAGGAACTAATGTAATAAAGCGTTTTCCGTTGAAATTTTTTTCCCTCTATGCATCATCAGGTCCGAGATATATATGTAATACGTAGGAGGGGTCGTTACCGAAGGGGGTTGCTTTGCGTGCGAGGTGTGTATTTAGGTCGATCGGATAAGTCACACTGTGTAAATATTGTGTATATGGTATACGTGTGTGGTAGCATTTGCAGGATGAATGCGGTTTTACTGTGTAATGTGTATTGTGTACTGTGTAGGAGAGAGACATTGTTGCGTCGCCTCGTCGAAGGAATTATACTTACTCGCGGATATGTACGCGTATTATATTTGCTTCGAAGTTGCGTAGGTGGTAATGATCGTGCTGTGTAGCAAAATGTGCGGAAAGACGTTCGTGTTCGAATGGATGAGGTTAAAGGAGAGGAAACGATGTGACCGAAGATGGTGGGGTCTTTTCTCATCTTCCGAGTACATATCGAGAATTGCGAAATTTTCAGAGTAGTTGGCTCCCTCGTATATCGTTTGGGTGGAGAAATTGGCACGATTTTTGAGGGTTTTGTTCTTTTAGTGACGAAGAGGGAGGAAATTTTAGAGCTTATGAAAAATTTCAGGAGAAGAATGAATGGCGAGAGATTGTGCTGTGAAAATGAGTGGGTTTTTCCCTAGAGGCGGAAGAAAGTTTTCAATTCTTGTATGTAGCACATAGTGCGAAGATCATGAAATGAAAATTTCATCGTTGGAATTGAAATTTTTTGAAGAAATACCCATTCAAGTTATATATATAGTCTATTTCATCAAATTGTTCTTAGAATATGAAAATCAAATTTTGTGCTCAAAAATTTGTAAATTAAGTACCTCAAATAATTATCTAAGGGTTTTGCAACTCTGCACAATTATTTTATATAAGGGAAAATAGTTGAGAAAATCGAGCATCAGTTTTGAAATTGATGGACCACGTCTTCCCCCTTCCTCATGTCGGCTTCTGAGTCCTATTCATTTTTGATGAACTGTGCTCAAAATTCGAAATTCTAATAATTACGAGTACTATTTTTGAAAAGCCTCACACTTAATTTTAAAAAGAACCAACTTGATTGAGATATTGTTGAGAAGAAAAATAAAACCAAAAGATACCCAGCCAATCAGAAAATTTGCTGCTGAATACCGGACGAAATTTGAAATTTGAACTGGAGAAGTGAAAACTGGAAGTTTGAGACTATAGAAGGATGAAACTGTAAAACTAAAAACTAAACTGAAACTGCGGAATATTATTCAAAAATCTGTACTGGGAATTCTGAGTGTGCTAATATTTGGGGATCTATTATTAATTTCTCGACCACGAAAATGAATTCTTATAGTGTAATACCAAAAAGTATCTGGAAAGTCCCGTTTTTTGTCAAAATTGTTTACGAAATTCCGATTTTTTGGTCAGAATTGTCTTTTTGTCAAAATCGTCTAAAAGACCTATTTTTTGACGAAGTTGTCAAAAAAGAACCATTTTTACCAAAATTGTTGAGAAAGTCTCGTTTTTTTTTCCGAAATTTATTATTGTCATAAATGTCCTGCTTTTGCTGAAATTCAGGCATCGTAACCGGTCATTTTTATAATGATGCATCCTTATTTTCAATTTTGGTTCTTGAAAGTCTCCCCCCCTCCCCCACCCAGAAAATCCCTTTCTTCGTTCTTATTTTTATGAGTTCTCTGAGGTAAAAAGTATATTCATGCCTGTGTGTGAAAAAATATGTAGAGAGAATTGTGAAAAATTTGGAAAACATTTACTATGTTTTTTCAGGGTCTCTTAATTGTCAAAATTGTTCAAAAAGTCCTCTCTTTATCAAGATTTCCAAAACTCCTGCTCTTTTTCGTTTTTCAATTCTTAATTTTATAATTTTCTTTTTATTCTCTTTTTTGAATTTTTCCCTTTTATTTTTTGTAGTTCTTTTCGAAAGCAGGCAAATTTCGATTCAAAAAATTCTGTCTTGAATACATTCAGACTACGCCCCCCCTCCCTCCTTCCCTTAGTCAAAACATATGAATAAATCTCCTCTCAGAAGTGTTGATTTTGTCCTGTTTCAGCATGTTGCTCCATTTTTAAACACATTTGACATTGGTGCTATTTAATGTTTCAACTTTTCAAGTAAAATTTGTCTTTGATTGCAAACTTTCAAAATAAGTAATAATTACAAAATTGAAAATTGGTAAAATAAATTTAGCGATTCAAAATTAATAAAGGCTATTTTTTAAATTGGATTTTGAAAAACAACTGTTTTTATTAAGGAAAGTTCCTATATTTACCGGTAATTACGAGTAAATTACCGTTATTACTAGTGAATGACCGCAATCATTTGTAAATACTAAATAGTTTAATTTTGTGAAAATTACCGTAAAGATTAGTAATTACGTATTTACAATGGTAATTACACGTAAATTACCGGTATTACGTGAAAATTTTTGTAATTCCACGTAAAGTATTATAATTTTGGATAAATTACCGTAAATATGAGTGATCACTAGTCAGTAATTATTCGACATTTTGTCTAACTCAATATCATATCAATAGCTAGCTAATTAATCACAAAAATTTAAACAAATTACGGTAATTACGCGTAAAATACCGTTATTATGTTGAAATGTCTGTAATAACGTGGTAATTACTGATAATTATTTCGCTTTTTGCTATCTCAGTTCGAAAAATTATCACAAAAATTTCAAATGAATTACCTACTGTAATTACCGGTGATTTACCCTTTTTAACATGAAAATATCCGTAATTACACGTAAATAACCATAAATATGAGTAATTACTGGTAATTATGTAGACTTTTATTCAACTCAGCTTTTTAAAATGATCAGTAGATAGCCGTCATTTTGTAATAATTTACTATAATTACAGTAACTTCTCGTTAATTTTGGTAATTACCGGTAATTAATTGTCATTTCTAGTGAACATCGTCAGAAAATTACGGGTGGCTTTCTGTAATCTTTATAATTTTTTCTTTCGTTTGATGTCTTTATTAACGTGGTTTACATTTTGTCTGGTTTGGTAATTTACCGTAATTGCGGTAATTGAAAAAATTACGTTCGTATTTGGAACATTTCGGATTATTTATGCTAAATTTTATAGATCAAAAAGTATATTTTTCCGATTATTGCTGCATGCTGTGTACGATTCATTCCTGCGAAATGGATGAATTTCCGTAATGATAATAATAAGGAGTTGAGAATTCATTGATAAATCACCCTTTTTATGAAATGATTCCAAAACGTGCATTTCTCGTTTCTCTGCGCTCTAACTCTAATGAGAAATAAATTACTCAAACTTGAACAAAGATGAACGATTTATGCGCGAATTTTCTCATACACAGTAACTCGCCAAGAAGGCGCCCTAATAGCCCATGATTTATTCGTATCGCTATATACAATAATTATCGCGACGAATTTCAGTACGATAAAAATTTCCGTCGCGCGTTAATTAAACACGACGCTGTGTTAATTTTATGTAAATTCGAAAGCCGGCTGCGAAGTTAGATAAGGACCAAATACGGCGAATAATTTTCCTAATTCTTGGGGAAAATTTGTTCCGAAGAGACAATGCCTGGAAGGCGAAACCCCTTCACCTTTTCTCGTCTTATGCATAACTAGAGCACAAACCGCAAAACCGCAGAAATAACGAGAAAGAGAAAGATAGTTCCGCGAGAAGGAAGAGCGCATGGTAGAGGAACATGTGTTAATTTACGTTTAAGGTATAGTTGTAACCTCGAACCGAGCAGATTCTGGGATGCATTCGTCAATTTTCTATGCGAAATGCTCGTGTTTTAGAATCCCTTCATTCTTCGATTCTCCATCTTTCTCGCGAAAAGGGTTTTGCAAACTGATTCGATTGAAGGAAAGATGCGGTTTAAAGAGGGTACTATTTTTGTATTCGTCGAATGGATGGGATGGTTTGGGTTCGTTCGGTGATACTATTAATTCGAGTGCATTTTCGAGAATTGCGTGTGTGATGTAGGCGTTGCTACTTGCTCGCTGTCTCATCGTGAATTCAAGATTCGTGTCGGGGTTTACTTTTTTTTTTAGCACATTTGCCTCAATTTTGTTCGGGTCGTTTGTATGAAAAAAAAAACAGTGGCGAGGAATCGATCGTGCACTATAGGTACATGGAAAGAATCGAAGTTTATCTTCGCTGTAGAAAAGCTTATTGGAGAAAAAAAAGCAAACAATAAAGGAAAAAGAAACAAGGCAGTTATCTCGATAAAGGTGAGCAAGTTTTACTCGAAGAGTTGAAAAAATCTGATTGATCAAAGAGATAAAAAGCAGCTTCGAGGTATTGGATTTTCTTCTCTGCCTGTTTATATCGTTTCGAAAGAGTTTGCCGAAGAGCAGGGGCGAGGGACGCGGACGCGAAGAAATTGAAAAAATAATGGAAACATTTTTCATATAACAAGATAAGTCGGGGACGAAAATATGGCTGCAAAAGTCGACAGAGAAGAAAGCAGAGAGAGAGATACAGGCATGTATATAAAATTGGGGAACTGTTATATTTAATCTCATTGCGTGCCCCCTCGCCCCCTTTGTCCGCCATCGTTGTTGGTCGCAACTTCAACTTCATCATCGTCGCTGGGACGTATTGTTTTCGCTTTTTTTTCCAGCTATATCGTCGTCGTCGTCTTTTTCGCGACGGTTTCCACCGTCGTCACCCCCTTGTTCTACTATTTCCAAGTTGAATTTTATATGTACGTTATCTTTAAGATCTTTCTATGTGATCTTTTCATTTTAGATTTTATGGTTTTAGGCGTTGTTGCTGGTTCGATTTAGAGACGACGACGACGATACAGAGGTACTTGTACGTGCCGCGCGTGGTTTATGATTTTCGTATCCTTGATGTATCCCTGCCCTTGCTGTGTTCTCATTATTTATCGTCCCCCCGGCTTCCTCGCTTCTGCCTAAATCTCTCGATATATAGAGTAGACGGATTGTCTTATCCCTTCGCGTTGAATGTAATTGAGTCGACGTGTTTTCGTATACTTTATTGTAGACGTGTCGCTGCGTCGAGTCTCTCGTTTGTGGGTTTTTTAATGGATCAGGTGCCTGTAAGAATTGAGAAAATTTTAATTTAAACAATCGTCGGTTTTGTCAGTCTAACCAACCATTGGGTTCGGAGGAATAAAGTTTTATACGCGATTAAAGGATAATGACTGATGCTCGAGTTGAGATGTTTTTCCTTCGTTTACGTCGTCTTAGTCTCATTTAAAAGTTAAATTAAACGTATACGTAGACGTACGTATCGTGGATACATGATCTTTATGGATGATATTCGAGAGATGATGAATAAACCGAGTCGTTATATCGGAGGAATATTTTTAAAGTGTCTTTCCCATCTTTTTTTTTCGTCATCGCAGTGTGGTGTCATGGTGTGTGTTTTTCGGGTCTAATGAACGATGCATGTACAGGGTGCTCTGTAACTGTTTTTTTACAACGTGGAATATGTTGAATTATTGGCTATTATCACAGAATATCTTCAATTTTGGCCTCAAGTTTGAAAGTTGAACTTGAAAGAATTGTTAATGGCTATGAATTGAAGCAAAACAGAAGTACAAAATGTTGAGTTTACAATTTCCTTTTTGTGGAGTGAAATGAGTTTTTTTCTTTGAAGTTTCATTTTTGAGATATCTCTCTCGAATTTTAAAATTCAGATAAGTAAATCAAAATTGAAACAATTCATAAAACTTTAGGAGAATTTTCAAAAAAAAAATACCATCTTTGTGATTGGCCCTTTATTCCAAAAAATAGCGAGAGAGAAAATTTTGACTACAACTGAAAGTGTCAGATAACTTCGTGTAACATATTGTTTGCTAGGTTTTTGGGAATGCTGAGTCCAATTATAAACTTGTTTTTTTTTGATTTGACCCTTTCAGTCCCCTCCCGACACCCCAATTTGGTCCTGAAAATGAAAAATAATGACGCCATGTGACATATCGTTTATTAGGTTTTTTGGTCCACTGAGTCCGAATATCTAATTAGTTTTTCGATTTAACCCTCCCAATCCCTGCCGCAGCTGCCCCAATGTATTTTCGTTCGCTTTTTAAGAGTGCTGTGTACGAATATCGCCTCCTTCCCCTTCCTGTAATTTTTTTGGGGGGTTCTGACCTAAAAAACCTTTTCTAATTTTAACCAGGGATTTGAAAAATTAGGATCAATGAATTAATCGATGTTCGAATTCCCAATCAATCGGGATCTTACTAACGTTCACTTTGGAGTCAATTTTTTAATATCTAACCAAATTACGAAAAAATTGCTCAAAATTAGGGAGAGGCGACGAAAAGAATGAAGAATTAGCTGGCTTGTTGAGAAAATCTGAGTGGGAGTGACCCCTCCCTCTCTTGCTTAGTTAGTAAGAAAATGAGGTAGGGAGGAAGTAAGTTTAATTTGCATGGATTTATTTAATTTTATTCATTTTTCAATTTTCAATTTCAATTTTCATGTAATTTTATGATTTTTTTATGGGTCATCATGATCAAACTGGTAATAAGTCAGCAGTGGAGTCGATTTTGAGGAAAACGAATCAGAATGGATGAGGATGTTGAGTGATGACAACCAACTTACCCTCTTTACTCCTCAAATTAAACTATAGAGCGAGGGGGATTCTGCGCCAGGAGCAAAAAATGTAAGGGATAAGGATACTTACTGTCCTTTGCCTTGAGAAAAACCTGAATGAGCAGTTGGTTGATTTTTTACGACAGGAACAGGAATATTATATTTTGAATTTTTGAATAATATAGCTACCTATTTTGAAAGTTTTCTTCGATGATGCTTCGAGTCGACATTGATTTTTTTCAGTATCTGTGCTCCTTTGAAAGCAGCAGGCTCTTTTTATTTTATTTGAATTCTTGAAGTAGACCTCTCAATCAAATCACAATTGTGTTATAAAATTCCTTGAATTTTTTCATGATTTTGAATCCAATTTCTTACGTTGTGAGCAACTTGAGTTGCAAAAATCAAGAGTGGTCAAAAATTAATTTTTTCCTTCGTTTGAAAATTTTCAGAAATAAACCTTATTTTTTTCAATTGGAATACCTATCAGTTTTGTCAAAGTTGGAGGAGCTGCCTGTCTCCTCCTCCCTCGCCTCTCGCTCGGCTTGTTTTGGCCTTAATGCGTTGCAAACCCTACTACAATTTAGTACCATTTGCTAGTTTTTATGGGATTTCGGTCGATTTGATGTGTTTTCAGCTCCTCTTTATGATTTGACCTTTTTTTTCCGATGCGATTTCCTACTACCGAGGTCAAGTATTGAATTTTCTTTCTCGTAAATCTTCGGTTATTAGCAAATTTTCAGCACAAAGTAGAGCTTTTTACTCGTCTGAAATTTTGTATGTACTTTGCCTAATATTCAACATGTCATCATGTGGAATGACGAATCAAATCAGTTTACCTGATGAATTTATGATCAGAAGGAAGAAAGGGAGGAGTGAGGAGCGTCCTATTCGTGCAATCATAAGGGAAAATTATTAGATCAGATCAGGTCTGATCTCTAGACAATTCCTAGATCCAATTAGACCGAATCAGATTTGTTCAGACTTCATAAGATTCAATAAGAGAGATTTGATTTGATCTGATTAGATCTGAATCGACCTGAACAGATTTTTTAAAAAATTTTCCCCAATCCCCACGAGGTGGTGGGGGAAATTTATTGCGCAATATAAGGAAGATCTGATCTTGATCAGGCTAGACCAGATCGGATTAAATCTATTCAGACCTGATCGGTATAATCATTTTCTCCGGGGATACGCCGGAACAACTATATCATTAAACATTTATGGAAGGCAAATCATTAAAAATTAGAAATTTATAACGTTTGATGATCAACATTGAAAACTGACGTCTTCTCACCCCTGTTTCTTAATTTCAGTCGTGAGCAAAACTCAAAAAAACTTTCGCAAACTTGGGCAGAAGTATAAATAATTCTTCGTCGCTTACAAAATGGTAAAATTCCACGCTACCTCTTGTTATTATTCTAGGCAATTCTTTTAGTTACCGAGTGCCCTGTTTAAGAATTTTCCGAAGGGGGGAAACAACGACGGAAACGATTAGACCGAGTAAAAAATGTCAAAAGCGTGGAGATTTCCCCCCTTTCTTTTCAAACCTCTCTTCTTCGATTGAAAAGTGAAAAAAAGGTCGAGCAGAATAGCTGCTTCTCGTTGTCGTCGTCGTCGTCAGCAGTTATTATTCGGTGAGTTTTTTTCTTCTCCATTTCGGATTTCTTTTTCGGTGATTTCCCGAGGGAAAGAGGGTATTGGGTTTTAAGATGATTTTTTTTTTTGGCTTTCAAACGAACAGAGAAGGTATTTCAAATGTACCCAGATTTAATGCTAAGAATTTCACCGTGTGTATGAGTGAGTGAGCAGGTAAGTAAGCACTTACGAATGAGATCTCGTTGGTATAAGAATATTTTCCAGTATGTTTTCGTTCACTTTCTCTTCGACGAATGAGATATTCTAACCGTGGTTGTATTTTTAGGAATATATACCACGCGTAGATTCGGAGCTCGAATTAATATACATATTGCAGAGATGAGTACGAGTATATCTCATCGAGTTTTGCGTGGGTTCGTGAATTCTTGTTTGGAAAAACAAAGATGGAAATTGGTCGACTGTTTGCGGTTACTTTTGCTGGCTGCTGGTTTCCAGGGTTTATCCCTTCTGCATCTTCGTCCTCGTCTATTCGGTTCGTTTCTTTGGTCCCTAATTTTATAGCGAATGGACTCGAATCACCGTCGTCGTGGGAAGTGCCCACGAGTATTTTTATAGAGAGGCTCGAATTTTAATGTTAAGGAAGGTGATTTGATGATTTTTCCCCTTCATCTTTGAGCGCTTACTTCGCCATTTTACGAGCTCGGTGTCGTAATTTGACCATAAAATAAGAGCCTACTTAGTGTACTTTCTTATTCTCTCCGTCTCGTTGCCGTATTATGCTTCGACATGGGTTTTATTATTTGCCAAATTTCGTGGTGTAGAAATTTATCGATTTTTTTACCCGGTTTATAGTTCCAATTTCAATTTAGCAAATGTGCGGCCAATTTCGGTGCTGTATTCGTATGTCTCTCATTTCATTTTAGTTCGTTATCTCTTCGTGTTGGTAGGTTCGTAGCGCGTTTTGAGGATGTAGAAATCCGCGACGGGAAAGTTGACGATGTGAAATTTTATTTTCAGTGGTTTTTTTCTCAAGTTGAATTATTACGTTTTCAATTTGCGCAGAAAAATTTACGAGTGTGGTGAAATGAAATACGTCTTGATTGGTGCTGAGTGATGAATTTTTCGGGAATGAATTATCCATTAGTACTCCTTTGATTGAGGTTAGTGAACGTTCCATTTGTTTTTGAACAGTCGATTCAGATGTTGATTTTGATGAATCGATTGTGTATATTCGATGTTTTGATCGACTATATTTTTATTCGATGATCAAATTTGATCGATTCATCTTTCGATTTCTATTAATTGGCATTGTTGCTGATAATCATTGGTATATTTGACTTGGCGATGAATCGATCCAGTTGAATGACTGGGAGAGGTAAGCTGAGGAGTGGGATCCGAGAAATAAATAGATATTCGAATTCAGCGACCTTAAATTAGTAGGAATCGATATGTCACGTGATATTTTCATCATTTTTGAACTTTATCCAAAATTGGGAGGAGCTGCTGTGCAGGGGCACTGCAGATGATTCGTACCAAGAAAATGATGAGAAAGTCAGATGGTTAAGATTTCGATTTTTCTGATATTCGACAGCTCTACGAATTTTTTGTTTGGAAATTCTAGCGACTATCGCGTCAGTTGTTCAATTTAAAGAGTCGAATAAAATTTTACAAATAAAATTCAATCAAAGAGGAATTTTATCTTTGTCCAATGAAGTGAACAAAAACAGAATATTTTCGCTTTGATTTTCCTATTTCGCTTCTTTGTTTCACGACCTGTTTCGTATTGGCCATTTATCAAAGTGTTAAACTCAGTTCACAAGCGACGCATATTTCGAATATTTACGTACGGTACATATTTAGTTTCACACCCATACTCCTTCAACTTGACTTTGAATAGCGATATTGAAAAACGACAAGCTTTCGATGGGTTATTTTTATTAAAAAAGTGAGAGAAGACAAGGAAGGAAACTTGCGAAAAAATTAGGAAAGAATTTTTTCGTCGCATTTTTGTCCCGAATGACAGAGAAATAGTCGCTGTAATGTTGTTAGGAATGCCATAAAGTAACAGAAAAATTTCTACCATGTAAAAAAAAATTCTTTACGAGTTACATTTTTATATGTTTCGGTATGGGAATGTGAAGAAGAGATGAAATTTGACAGCGAAATGCGAATTTTTTCTAACGCTTAGATGTGTCTGAAAGTGGACTGCTGTATGTGCTAGTATATAAGTTCTAGGTTATGATTATGACTTTCGGAATATGTTTCTGTTTCGCGCGCGCGAGTATTGTTGCGTTAAAATTCATATGTTCCTCGTACGATGCGAAGATAATAAATTAGCCACGTACTACAACGAGTGCGAGAGAAGAGCCTAAATATGTAGTGGGAGTGTATGATCGAGCTTCTGTATGGAGCGGAGACGCGAGGACGCGACGTTTGCCAAAGAGTTTATCGTATCGTCGTCGTACTCGTATACGAATTGTGTGTGTACGTACGATTTGTCACTATTATACACAGAGAAGAAAGAAAAACAAGGAAAAATAAAAGTACCGTTGTAATGAGGCGTTCGCGGGTGAAGTTGTTGTTTTCCACTCTTTCCACTCAATGAGCGATTTCCGTGTGGGAAAATCTGAAGCTTATGGCCTATCAACGACGAAAGTGAACGAGAAAATTCTGCATGTGACGTTTATACGAGAGACTGAATTTAGTGTGGTGGAAAATTGAAAGGCATGAAAGAATTGAGAGAAAACTGAATATATCGTACAGATGATGGCGATGGTTGTATAGGGTGAGATAATACAGTCGAAAAAGGAAACCTGTTTGATTGTTCAACATGATTGATTGAGTATGTAGACTATAGAGTGGATCGCAAAAAATTTTTTTGCTGTAAAAGTACTCCTGGAGGGGAGATATGGGTCCTCAAAGAAAATGAATTCTCAAAAAAATCGTGTTTTTTTTACTCTAGCGTCTACCCAACCTGTTTTATGAAAAATGTCTCTGTTTAAAAACATGAAATTGAAGATTCTGCGTCGACCCAATTCATTATCATAAAAATCCAAGACCACTTCCAAGGTTCCACTGAGTGGTTGAAAAATTTGCAAATCACTCATTTTTGGGTAAATTTGTGTTTTGATTTGTTTACGAAAATCGTACAATTGAAAGAATTTTTAAAATGAAAAAAATCAAATGAAGAAAACCCGTGTTTGAAAAATTTTTGCACATTGATTTTTTTCTACCAAAGAAAAGTGAATACTCTGGGACGCCGCTATGAGTGGATGAGAAGGGTATTATGCCCCCTCCCTCCCGTCAAATTTTCATTCGACAATTCTGCAAATTGAGTAGAATTCAGAAAAATTTCAGGTAAGGGTCTGTGCTCTGTGATGAAAAAAAACTATCATTTTTTACTTCTCGAAACACAAATTTTCGAAAACTTTTGTGCTCGCTTCGCTCGGGCTTGTTTCCTTTGCTTTTTCGAAATCAATATGGAAATTTCTAAAGAAAAAAGAAAAAAAAGAAGCAAGTTTTAAAGCCAAAAAACATTGATTTTATGCCTCTCAAAATGCAAATTTCTAAAAGCTTTCGCCCTCGCTTGGGCTGTACCTACGGTTTTCTTTTTCAAAAAACATAATTCAAATTCTAAAATTTTAGAACCCCAAAATTAAACTCCTCGTCCTCACATGAAAAACCCATCGTTTTTATGCCTCTCGAAATACACGTCTTTGCTTCACTCGAACCTGTTCTCTTTTCTTTTTCAAGATTATAATTTCCTGAAAAAAACATCTCAAAATTCAAGTCACTTTTTCTACAATTTTTGGTTAAACTTCTTTTTGCCATTTTTCAGTTACTAAAGTTACTAAAAAAATTCAAATAGTGGATTTCGAGTCTGTTAGTATTTCTGTGGGGAGTGGGAACTGGGAACTCGTCCTTTGGTCCATGTACTAATAACACTCTATTCGTTCATTTTGTTTCTGGTGCTCTAATTGAAAAATTTTTCTGACAAAAGGGCATTAAAAAATTAAAAATGGATAAATATCGGTTACAGTTTTAGTTCTGGTTTTGGTTTTGAGAAAATATCACTCAAAATTTTGGATTACACGTTCATGCATGTATCAAAGTATCCTGTTTCCGTTTTTGTGTTTGGTGAGAGGGAGGGGGGGGGTAGTAGTTTTTTTCGTATGAGAGGTCGTTAAACTGTGCACAACTAATCGCAGCAAGCAAAAAAATGATGTTTCCTGTTTCCTAATGAAACTGACTAAACTTAAGATGCTGAAGATCCAAGTATCTAGTTCTAAATTCCAATACCAAAAAGTCAAAAACCTATTTTAATTTTTTAATTGATCGTGGTTTTGAGAAAATGAATCTCCCAGTTTTGGTGTCGAGAAAATAACACTTTTGGTTTTGGTTAATTCTTTCCTGTTTTTGGTGTTGGTTTTTGTTCAGATTTCATGTCTTTAATTTCAAATGCTGGGAATATTTTCAGTTACATGTCATGATTTTTTTTCATTGCCATTTTCTTTTCTTTCTACTTTTCCTCAATTGTTCGTGAAATTGTGGTATTTTTCAGAAGACTCGTTCTCTGGTCCACATGTTATCTTTGTTTCTTGTGCTGTTAGAAAATTGATTGATCTTTAAAACTCGGTACTATCAGGAGATTCATCAGTTTGCCCATCACAATATCGCATCATTGTTCCAGTGCCCGCAATTTGTAAATTTTTCAGACAAAATTGGTAAATTCAAAGGCAGGGATATTTAATTTTAGTAATGATCATTTCTGGCATATTGTGATTGTTTCTCATAGATTTTACATGGAGAGTTCATAAACGAATTTGTAGTTACAAGCGCAGACCTTTCTTTTGCTGTGATGGAATTTCCTTAAATTCACCCTTGCACGAATAATTTCGACTATTTTTTGTCCTGTTCATAGACTCTAGCTAGGACTACCTCATTTTTCACGTGATCAGTCCAAATTCCAAAGTGTTTTCAACGATCTTTTGCATTCATTGTTCGAGTCTCACACAAGTGTTTTTAACGTAGTCCACATCTACCATTTCCATATTACTTATCTCAGGTTTATTCTCAAAGTTTAGCTTTTTAAAATGCGGCAGAGGTTGTTGATGACCTTTCTCACCGTGCCAATTCTACGAGTATTACGTAATTCATTTTTGGGTCTCTTCATCCTCATTCATAAGAGTTTCCAAGTATCCTATCTGAATTGGGCTCAGTGAATACCATGTCAATACCAGAAAATATCGACTACTTTTTCATCGATATTTTTCATTTTGATGCTTTAGTTGCACCAATACCAGGGATATTAATTTTGAAATTCGATTTTTTTGAATCCAAAAATGATGAAAAAAATTTACAAAAACTTGAAAATTCGCTCAAAATTAGTCAATGACGTCTTCAAACTATCTGATTACGTTTGTTTTCACACTCTTCCAGACTTGAGCGAATTTTAAACAGTTCTCTTTTTTTAGGGATTTCATCACTTTTTGGCGATCATTTCGGAGAATAATCCATCATAACGTATCGAGCTCGATATTTTGAGTACCTGTCGATATTTTTGAGGTTCGATACTTGAACTATTGATTTTTCTTCTCAAGAACTATCGATACTTCACTTGAGTATCATCAACCCTAATCTGAATTCAGTGACGTTCTCATGCAATTTCTTCATTGCATATTCGATTTTTGCCTTTTTGAATTCTTCAATTTAAACTCTTTCTTTGGGGCCAATTTCATCAGTTTTTTTTTTTTTAAGGAAACTTGCTCTCTTTTTCTCAATTTATAATATCGTATCTTGGTTTATCTGGCTTATTTTCAGGTACCGCGAAGTTTTCGAATTGACCTTTCTTTTACTAGAAATCGAAATTTCATCAAATTTTTGTCAAATTCAGAAGTGGCTACTTTCAGGGAGATTGTATCATTTTTCCACTTTTGTTGCTCCCAAAAATTTTGAATTGAATGATTTAAACCTTTCTAACCTGTCTATTCTTGAAATTATAAGAAATAATAATTTTCTATACGTTTAAATTTTGGACAAATTCAGGGAAAACTGTAATTTTTTTGAAAATAATAGGTTGGAAAGATTCTGTAAGGTGTTTTTCAGTCAAAATGAGCCGTCTGTGTGGATTAGATTGAAAAGTTGAGTAAAATCACAAATTTTATTATTGACTAAAAATATTTGCAGCCCTCTAACGTACAGTTATATTCTTGTTTGAGATTTTTTTTTTTAGTGAGCGAAGAAAGGGTTTGTGGAAATTTTTGATAATTATTGAAAACTTTAAAAGAAACATATATCAGTTTGGTTTCCCTTTCAAAAGATCTACATACATAGATTACAAATCAATCGAAAAATTGATTTTTACAACAAAATCAAATGATATCCCCCCCTCTCCCTCTTTCCTTTCCCAGTGGGATAGCAACTGCTACAAACCATCTGGTTGGGTGCTGTGTGAAATGTGATGTGATAGATGTCGAGTTGGACGTTTCATTGTACACGATACGATGCAATGGGTAGGTATTAGATGGAAGAAGACAGCAGGCGTCGTACTCGTATTAGCGTCACTATATTTATATACTATTATTAGCGTTTAATTATTTATTTTCGCGAGTAAAATATACGTTTATATCGAGGTGTCGACCTTGCGTATGCGTATATGCGAAAAAATACATCATAGTACGTTGAATTTTAACGGCGGCTGTCGCTTTTTTCCGATCATCGCCGCAGAGTGCGCCATGCGGCGACGTGGGACGCGCGGCATCGGCTGTCCGTCTTCGCCACGACCGTTGCCAAAACCAACAAAATGTCTTGTACTTCACCTATTATAACTAGAGCGGAACACGATGGCGGGGTGAAAGGAGTCATTAGTTGGATCTCGTATTTAATAGAAGAGAGGAGAGGTGTGATTGGAGGGGTTTTTATTACGGTGGTCAATTGGTCAATGGTCATTTTGTGTCCTGATGTATATTATTATATGGTCGCCAGACGCCAAGGTGCTCTACTGACCCTTTATTGTGAAAAGAGATTCGAAATTTTTCAACATCATTTCGCATTGGTTTCATTTTATGAGGAAATTATGGCTGAAAATTTCGAGAGCGCGAGAGCTCGTTTGAGACAAAACTGAAATTTTCAAGTTTTTTAATTTTTTTCCAGTTCTCAAAATGATAAATTTTTTGGTTGAGAAAATTGTTTGAAAGTCAGAGTTATCAAGTTTAGGGAAAATGTATTCTCAAGAACTGAAATTTTGCTTTTGAAGCCTCACTAGGGGGTCTTGAAATTTTACCAAAAATATTTTTTGTTCAGATGACCCGAAAATTGCAGGGTAAATAGTAAATACATTTATGTTTTAATCGAGCTAACAATATTTTATGAGATGCCTGTATTTCCTCGTAACATGAAACTAATTTGAAGAAAAAATACGTACTTACATTTTGTGGTTGATACGATAATCAGTGAAGATGAACAGAAAAATTATCGTTGAAAAGTTCAAAGTTTGGAATAAAATAGCAATACCAAGGAAATGTTGTTACCGGCTTGTGATAACATGAATTCGCATTATCTTATCATTTTACAGTTTTACTGTGACGTCATCTTCTGATTTATTTCCGTTAAACACCTCCGTAATTTGTAAATCAGACTGTGGCAAAGGCAATTTTATCATTTCACATCCGCAATTTAAATTACGATTTCAAGTATTTCGAAGTTCATTTCCTCTTTTCCTCCTAAAAAAAGATAATTTCAAATGTTCATCATTTCAATTCAATTCAATGGAAAAATACCAGTAGATACTCGATGTTTCAGTTTTTTCCGCATTTAAAAAAAATCAACATGATTTGGTCGTACGAATTCAATTTTATTTGTACATAAGTATAATATTTCGGTTTTCGGCATTTTCGATGTTCTAAAATTTTGTAATTCTACATAAATAAAATAGTGATCGTGGTTTTTCGCATATTCTCGCCGAACATTTCGTATTTTTAAATTTTATGAGATCTGATTTTTAGTTTAGAACTACCTCACTCCAAAAACCCTTGAATTGAAACGAAGCTTGTATAGGATGGAAGAGTACCTCATCCACTCTCCGATTTGCAGCTATCTAATTTCGTTTTCAAAGTTTTTGTTTTGGTGTATTTTTGAATTTTCAATCAGATGATTGGTGTATTGTGGTAAAATTTTTTTACCAAAAAAGCTGAAAAAGTGAACATATTTGTTGAACGAAGCCGCTCCAGTAACTAAAATTCTGGACCTGGAGTTGAAATCGTAAGCTCAATCAACTTTTTAATGTTACGAGTAACGAGTATTTGTCGGATTTACGAGTCCGGAGTGGAAATTAATTTTCAAAGAAATGCCGAATGAAATTCAAAAATAGACCAGAAATTCTGATTTAGGGACACTCTCATGTCAATTCGACCAAAAAAAAATGCGATTTGGAAAGTCATGTCTTTCGATTTTGCTCAAATTTTTTTTACAGTGTCTAGTCTAGCTATCAGTTTGGTCGCAGCCCCCTCAGGGGGCGGGTGGGGGTGGCTTAAATTATTTTTACATTGTCTCGAGGTACTCAACTTCAGCAGTACCAAACTACAAACTATGATACTTTGATCAAAATTGATTTCACAGTTGGAAAAGACATTGCATTTTGAACTTTTTTAGCATTTTGGAATTTTCTAAAGTTCAAAATTGAATATTCGATAATTTCAAAATGGTGCTGTAAGTGGGAGCTACCATTTAAAATTCTGAAAAAATTTCCATAGATGTAGTACCTCTTGATGCTTTTTTGAAATATTCAATTTTCAAGATGGGATGTTTCAATGTGGGGAGCACTCCCTTCCCCAAATTTGGGCAAAACTTTCCACAAAAAAAACTGGGGCTTGTGATATATTGAACTGTAAATTTTTGGTGACGCTAAACACGAATATGACGTCAGATTTTTGACCGGATTCCATCCACGGGAGGCAGGGGTAGGGGTTAGAAGATTTGAAAATTTTCTTACGTTTTATCGAAGTCATTATTAGCCAATCGAAAAAATGTTATTAAATGAGGCACATTTTGCTCAAAAACATTGCATTTTTTTCTGAAAACTGCTTGACATTTTCTGTTTTTAAATTTATTGCTTATGAGTGGAAAAAATCTGGTCTGGTGATGATCAGAAAGCGGTGAAAAAGTTCATTTTGGTGAATCAGTCACAATTTACAAAAGTGTGTCGATGTCATCTGATTTTCTATCTCAAAGAACTATTTATTGAATGATTCATTGATTAGGAGAGGGGAGGAGACGAGAGCAAAGATATCTTGAATTCTTTCCCTATAGTTGAGTGCTGATTTTTGAGAGAATCCTTAGAATACATTTTCAAGAGGGAAAAGGTGAAATCTGAGAAAACTGTGCTCAAGGTTCTGCAAAAATTAAAAAAAGTATCTACAAAAGCTGTGCAATAGTCTCGAATTTTTATTTGGAAATTTGTCCAGAAATTCAAAACTGAAACTTTGAAAATTTATCAAAAATCGAAAAATGAACTCAGGTTGCTGAAAATTGGAGAACAGAGGGTTTCAAGGTGCTCTTTCATTCGATTCAAAGTTTTTTTTTTTTTTTGTTTTTTTTGAATCGGAATATTCGGAGTTGACTCAGTTAAAAGATTCGCTTTCATTGAGAGTAATTTGTCAACTTTATACTCATCTTGGTAGTTGAAAAAGAGTGCCAATAATTGATTTGAAAACTCAGAATGTACAGAGGTGCAACCAATTAAAAAATCGTGGAATTTTGTAATTATGTCGCCATTCTATTCCGCAAACGCAATCCCTAATCACACGATCGCTTCTCGAATTTCGCGTTTCGCGTTTCGTCGTTTTCTCCTATTTAATGATTTAATCGCGAACTAAAAAATGTTCTAAACAGTGAATTAAGCTCGTCGAGCTGCTTTGAGACCGATCGACGTAGTCTTTTTAATGAGTAATACGATATTGTTTTACGGAGTATCGTTAAGAAAAGCAATAAGTTACTTGATACGTATTTTAGTCGTAGGCTATATTCTCTAGCCATTGATCAGTTGACCACCATTGGTAATAATTTACTATATGTTCTGTGTGTTGCAGAGCTACACGAATGATAGCTACCGAGAAGGCGCTATAACATCTCGACCTTATTAAATCGCACCGCTCGAATAACTAAGTACTACGAGAAAATAAACACAATTTTTCGCTCCAAAGTTACGCTGCGGGAACTCGGTACACGCTTTTTACTCGATCCGAGCTGTGCACATTGATCGACGGCGCCATACGCCGGATTTCTGCTGCTAAGAGAGTTGGAAAACTACGCGGAGGAAACACGAGGAGGAGGAGCAGGTGACCACCGCCGGCGCTGTCGCTGCGACGACGACGACGACGACGACGATCGTCTGAGAGTATCCTCGATTCGAAGTACACAAGTACCAAAAAGAAGAGCACGAAGAGGCGAAATTTAATCGTGATCAGGTCGCGGAGCTACTCGCTCTACTGCTAAGCGTCGTCCGCGTCCGGCAGCGAGCGGGCGAGACGAACGATGGAAAGCGCTCAACAAGCGAACGCCGCGGTGGCGGCGAGCCAAGCGACGATACCGGGCGCCGGTGATAAGGCTTCCAAGTCGACGACAGATCGAGTGATCGATTCGATACCGTTTCCGCCTAGTCATAAGCTGACCATAGCCGAAGTGTACGACGCGAAGACCGGTAAACCGCGACCGGAAGTGTTGAAAGCGCATTTCATCCTCGAGGGACGCATCGAAGAAGCGGCCGCTCTGCGGATAATCAGCGAAGGAGCGACGCTGTTGCGCAGCGAGAAAACCATGATCGATATCGAAGCTCCGGTCACCGTATGCGGCGACATACACGGCCAGTTCTTCGACCTGATGAAGCTGTTCGAAGTCGGCGGTCCGCCCGCTACCACTAAGTACCTGTTCCTGGGCGATTACGTCGATCGGGGATATTTCAGTATAGAATGCGTGCTGTATTTATGGGCGTTGAAAATCTGCTACTCGAAAACGTTGTACTTGCTGCGAGGTAATCACGAATGTCGCCATCTCACCGAATACTTCACGTTCAAGCAGGAATGCAAGATCAAGTACTCGGAAGGCGTGTACGACGCGTGTATGGACGCGTTCGACTGTCTGCCGCTGGCCGCCTTGATGAATATGCAGTTTCTGTGCGTACACGGCGGTCTGTCGCCGGAGGTGCACTCGCTGGACGATATACAAAAGCTGGACAGATTCAAAGAGCCGCCGGCCTTCGGTCCGATGTGCGATCTGCTGTGGTCCGATCCGTTCGAGGATTTCGGCAGCGAAAAGACCACCGAACACTTTAGCCACAATAGCGTTCGCGGATGCTCGTATTTCTACAGCTACGCGGCCTGCTGCGATTTCTTACAAAATAATAATCTGCTTAGTATTATACGCGCCCACGAAGCGCAGGACGCCGGATACCGGATGTACCGCAAGAGTCAGATTACCGGATTCCCGTCGCTCATCACCATATTCTCGGCGCCCAATTACCTGGACGTGTATAACAATAAGGCGGCCGTGCTCAAGTACGAGAATAACGTCATGAACATTAGACAATTTAATTGCTCACCGCATCCGTATTGGTTACCGAACTTCATGGACGTATTCACCTGGTCGCTGCCTTTTATCGGCGAAAAGGTTACCGAAATGTTGGTCAACCTGCTGAACATTTGCTCGGACGACGAACTGATGTCCGACGGCGACGAAGTCGAAGGCACCGCCGCCAACGCGCGCAAAGAAGTCATCAAAAACAAGATTCGCGCCATCGGCAAAATGGCCCGAGTCTTTACCGTGCTTCGCGAAGAGAGCGAAGTGGTGCTAGAGCTCAAAGGTCTAACGCCCAGCGGCTCGTTACCTTTAGGAGCTTTGTCCAGCGGCCGTTCTTCCCTGTACAGCGCACTGTCTACCACATCCGGCTCGTCGTCGCCCACGTCGAGTTCGTCGCCTCACCATAAAATATCCACCTTCGAGGAAGCCAAAGGCCTCGACGCCATCAACGAACGCATGCCGCCAAGAAGAGACGGCTCTCCTTCGCCGACCACGCCAAACGCCGAAGTCGCCGCGACCGCGGTGGCCGCAGCCGCCGCAGCGTCCTCCTCGTCGGCCGCAGCCGCAGCCGCCAGCACCACTACCACTACCGCAGCTGCCGCATCGGCGTCAAATTCCTCCTCGTCGGCGGCGTCCTCGTCTCAGCCGAAATCTTAATCAGTGATCGGTACCGAGGCATCGCCAAAGCCACCAAGGCGCCTCTGCTTGTATCTTTTTTTTTTAAAAATACTTCTATTTTACTTTACTTCTTTTTTTTCATTCATTCAATCTTAAGTATTGTTTTGTTTTGAGTTTTGATTTTTTTTTTTTGAGTTTTCCCCCCTTTTTTCGATGAATTTTCTATCTCGATTATTTATTTATTAATTGAATTATTATTCATTTTAGTAGGGTAGTTGAATTGGCATATTATATATTTATTTTTACAGATTTTTTTCACTGTTTTTTTCTCATATTTTTTTTTTTCATTTTGTATCGCGCGCGACTGGATCGAAAAAATTAAGTGTAGGTGGCCTCCTCCTCCTCCTCCTCCTTCTCCTCCTCTTCTTTTCAAATGTTACATTATTATTTTACTCTCGGTATTATTTTGTATTCGTACCGATACGAATGTGTGCTTTATTTCCCCCCTCTTTTTTCTCCTCCTTCGATTTTACTATACCCAACACTTTTCCCTCCCCCCTCTCCCTTTCTCCCTCATCATGTCATCCCATTTCGCCGAAATCTCGATTTTGGATCATGTTCTACACCCTTCCCCGCCCCCCCCCCGTCCCCACCCCAAGGGAATGTGTGTTTTATTCTCGAGACCAATTTTAAGTAAATCGTATAAATACGTATATACCTAAGTAAAATATTTCTATTTTTGAACTTTTTTTTTTTCGTTTTTTTTTTCGATTATATTGCGACGTGGCACGCTGATTTTTTTTCTCCCCCAATTTTATAATATGTAAGTTATTTTAGTTGTTACCACTACTACCTTTTACATTAACTGTTTATTGTATTTTATTATGTACTATTTTAACGGTTATTATAAAAAATTTTCTCTTTATTTTTTTTTTTATTTCTTCTTTTTATCTACAAACATTGTATTTTATTATACGAATGTATAACAGAGTTATCATAAGTAATACGTCGATACATCGATTATACGCGTTTCCTCTCCTTTTCCTTTCCATTATTATCCTTTTCCTAATTTTTTTTCTTGTGTTTTTTCCCCCTCTTAATTATACTACCCACATGTTTTTTTTTCTTCGTCGCGATTTTGACGAACTCCTCTGCTCGATACAAAATTACATATCGAAAAGAGGAGTTCTATTTTGTGTCTCAGTTTGATATTGTTGTTCATTGTTTTATTACTTTACCTAAATATGTATTTACTACTTTTACTTACCTACCTACCTACCTACCTACTACCTAAATTTCAAAAAATACGTACTGCATTTCAGTAATATTTTCACACACGTATTTTTTGAATGATTTTTTTTTCTTTGCGCGTATTGAAATTTTTCTTCGATCACCCCTACATTTCCCCCCTTCTCTACTATTTCTTTTTATCGCTGTTTACCCGTAGCTATACGTTTTTATTATGGGATTTCGCTGTTTCCATATAGGGCGGTTTTACATTTTGAAACTTATGAATTATATGATGATACTTCTACCTACCTTTTTTTTTCTTTGATTAGTTTTATTACGTTCACGATATGTTTGTTCGTTTTTTTTTTTTGTTTCGTTTCGTCCTTTTTGATTTTTTTGTCAACTTTTGTGCAGTATAGCGAGCGTATTTACCGAATTTGCTTCTTTTTTTCTCAGTTATAGAGTAATACTTTATTTATATCTGATTAAATTATAACATTAATCAAATTATAAATGTTACACTTTGAATGGTGTTTGAATTTTTATTATTATTATTATTATTATTTTTTTTTTTGAGAAAATTGGGCGAGCTCGAAGTTTGAATGGGTATACTTTTAAGAGCCATCGAGAAGGATTTTTCGTACGTTGATAAAATTAATTTCTACAATAATTTTTAATTTTGTGATCAATTCCGGTTGAGCTGAAATTTGACTCATTGAAATAGAGCACCGCCCATACTCAAGAGGTGAATTTTGAACTACCCGAATGAATTTTTAGATTTTTGGTGAATTTTTGAAAATTAATAATACAGGCTATATGGGCATAATCCTAAGATGAAAATCTGAAAATCGGTTTCTGTGTCAAAGTCGACCCTCCTCCCCTTCTCCTCCTTCTACCGAATCGATTTCGGCAATCTGGAGCCTTTAGTTGAAAAATATATCTTCTCTAACGGACTAAAATTACTCTTCATTGAAAAATTTGAGCAGATAAAAGATCATAGTTCGATGCCTTACACTTTGTACTCATTTGTAGGAAGTCGTCTGTTTGGTCTTCATAATGTAAAGGAGGAGTTGCGATGAGGCCATTTTTTTGCACCAGCTAGTTATCGACTGAACCACTTTTAAAATGTTGTAATAAATGTCCCAAATACGAATCCGTGGTTGGTTGACCCTAAATGACCATTTTTTGGGCTCCAGGAGTTCCCAAAGTTGTGAATAAAAAAATAAATTTAGGAACCACTGAGTATTATTTTCAAAAACTTTTTCAGCATAATCTGTTTGAACCAAATAAACGCTATGCGAGGTGATTTTCTTACTTTCGACCCTCGGAGGCGAAAATTGGGGGGTTTCAATTTTTTGAAAATTTGGGAACCACCATTTCGGACCTACCCCTTTGAACCCCGCTAAAAAGCTTTTTACAGTTTATTAGTATCTGAAAGACCTCCATCCTACCAAATTTTGAGCTCAAAAAAAATTTTCGCTGGTACATACTTACTCAAGAATCCAATTTTACAATTTTTCGTAATTTCAATATTTTGGGAACCCCTGGAACACTAGAAACCTGCGATTTACGCCAAACGTAACATTTTGAGGTATATATTCAAAAATCCGGATGAAAAAGTTGAATTAGGCTCCCTGTATATTCGTAATTTTGGAACTTTTTTTTAGAGCCCTCCACTTTAGGTACCTACCCCTAAAAAAAGCGTTTAGCATATTTTTTCAAATAAATTGAAGAATTTACGTTTAAAACACACTAGCAAGTGCTCGATAATTTTTCATCTGATTTTTTCCTGTAACTTTCAAAATCGAGCTATTTTAGGTCAAATTCTGGCATTTTTACTTTCGTTGAAATCATGAAAACATTATTTTAACGTCTTTTCGAAGCGTTGAAAAATTTGACCCAAAATAGCTCAATTTTGAAAGTTACTGGAAAAATCAAATTAATGAAATTTTTGGGCTTCTGAATTTTAAAGAGTCTGAAAAGATTTTCAGCATTCAGACGATAAAATTTTACCGGCTTTTCGAAGAAAAGTCAGGTACTGTATTTGTCTCAACTGTGACAGTTTCGGTCCGGAGTAAATTTTCTTTGCGTTTTGGGGTGTTGGGATCATTGTGGGACCATTAGTTTTTTTTCAGGTTTCCTTAAAGTTTATATATATATATATATATATATGCCCAAATTTCCTGACATGTGGACCACTCGAGATTCCTAAAATAAATTTTTTTGAAAAAAAATTGGAAAATTTCCGAACTGATTTAAATTTTGAGTGAATATTTATATCATAATAGCCTGACTCTCATCAAAATGTTTGATTATAATAATTCTGCCATGGAGCAATAAAATACAGATAAATCACAAGTAAAATTTTTTGTCTTGTACACACAATTTTTGTATGATTACACGTACCTCAAGCAGTGTTTCCCATTCTACAGGCTACACATTAATTGTAGACTCGACGTTCATCTCCGCGACTCGATTTTTAAACCGTGCGCCACCTAGCGGAAGTTGATGAAATGGGGTGGGCCACTTTGTATGTAGCCTATACATTTGACAATTTGGCCCTGGGCCACATTGTCGACTGGGCCAGATCTTATGTAAGATTTACACGTAGCATGGGCCACATGGAAGGAAATCTAAACCTATATATATATATATGTGTTTATGTACCAATTTTGTGGCAGAGTAAACTCGAAACCTATGAAATTTTGAACAAAGTGCTTTATCCCTCCCGACTGGTGTATTGCCGAAATTTTGAGATTTCGAGTTTTATTAAAATCGGTCCAGGCGTTCCCTCGATATTTCAGATTAAGTGATATTTTTTGTCATTTTTGCGTCCTTTTGCAGACTTCCTCACCAGTTTTGTTTTTGGTATACCTAGTTTTTTCTAAGAATAAATATTTTGCTTAGCAATAATCAGTAACGTCTGTATTAATATACCCAAACGATTTCTCAGTTTATTTCTTGTTAGGAACTCGATGGAAAGTCGGTTCACGTGTTCCTCTGACAGTTCAGCTTAGGTAGGCCTAATTGATTTTTGGTGGCATTTTTGCAGACTTTTGCAGACTTCCTCATCAGTTTTGTTTTTGGTACACCTATTTTTTTTAAAGCATAAATGTTTTGCTTAGCAATCGCCAATGTCTGTCTTAATACCCAAACGATTTCTCAGTTTATTTCTTGTTTCGAAATATTTAGGTTTCGAGATGGGACTCTTTGACGGAGGGGGAGCACCCCCACCCCCAATTTTGGGTGACACTTTCAAAAGAAAATATGGGGCATGTGATATATCGAATTGTATGTTTTCGGTGACGCTGAACACGAATATGACGTCAGATTTTTGATTGGACCCCATCCATGGCCCCCGGCACCTCCCCAAAGGGGGTAAAAATTTAAAAAAGTGTTTTGTTCGTGCGACACATGAAATAGTACGTTTCTTGTAACGCTGAATACGAATATGACGTCAGATTTTCTATCTATTAAATTCTAAAAGCAATTTAATACTAAAATTTGCATATTGAAAGACATTGTTATGAATTCTATTTGAAAAGAACAATATGAAATCTCCAAATTTGCTTTATTGAGATTTTATTTGTTTTTTAAATTTATTTCAATGAATTGAAATATTATGCAAATTTAAAATTAATTACGCTATTGTAATACTTGAGAAACTAGTGAATAAATAACTGACCCGAAGTTGATTACGACGTGGTAATGTTTAAAATCACAATCAAAAATTAACCCAAGAAATTTTAAAATTTTCCAGTCATAATTGAATTATGAACACCCTCGAAAAAAAGAACAATATGAAATCTCCAAATTTGCTTTATTGAGATTTTATTTGTTTTTTAAATTTATTTCAATGAATTGAAATATTATGCAAATTTAAAATTAATTACGCTATTGTAATACTTGAGAAACTAGTGAATAAATAACTGGCCCGAAGTTGATTACGATGTAGGTATTTTTTTTATATTTTATAAAACTGTTATACTGATATAAATATAATTAATATGTTTTTAATACATTTTTTAATTCTGAAAAGCCGGTTATCTCACGCTTTTTTGCGTGAGTGTTTTTTTTTTTAAATTAATTTTTGTCGCAGTTTTACTCTATAAATTTTGGTAATAAAATGTGAATTTTCAAAATTTTTGAAAACTGAAAATATGTTTTTTTTGAATTTTTGAAGTTGCTCTTCTTTTTTCTCCAGAAAGAGGTGAAAATTCTTGACATTGAAAATTTTCCAATGCTGAATATAATTTTTTGGCAAATTCTCAAAAATTTAAATTTGGCTGAAGTATCCTTTTTACTAAAAATCAAAATTTGATGAAATTGATTTAAAAAGTTGGAATTGGTCTTTTTTAAAATTTCTGATCTCGTGATCATTGAAAAATAGAATTCAGTGCTTGAAGTTTTGCCTGTTGCCTTGTGGTATATTTTTGTGTGCCTTTTTTTATTTATTTTTTGTCCAGTTCTTTCTATATTTGAAGATATTTGTTCAGACATAAAATTGAGTCCATTTGTTTCAGTATTAATCAGATATTTTTATCCCTGAAATCTGAAAATTTGAAAAACAGGTTGTTCTGCCAGGTTACTTGAATCTCTTTTTAATTTTTTTTAAAAATCAATACTTACTTACTTCCCTGTTTTTTTTTTTTTTTTTTTTTTTGTGATATGCATATAACAGATTCCTTGACTAAAAGTGCATTCAAGTGTACCTAACCTCACAAAATGCCGAAAATGTGTTTTTTTTTTTTTGCTATGTAAACGTACCTACCTACATGGAAAATTTTCAATTTTCAAGGTTTATTCTTTATTTACTTTAGAAAATTTTAAAGTTTCTCAACCCTTTTGTTTCATGTTTCAAATACGTATAGCGTTACGTGTGCGTGGATCATCCCTTCGTTATACTGTAAAAATCGAAGTTAGATACCAACGTGCATTTTGAAATCTAAATAATTTATCATTCGACATTCATTTACCACTCGTAAGAGTGGAAAATCCCTCTTTATCGCTTCCTGCTGCTAATGTCACTTGTCACCCTCTACCAAACGAAATTGTAGTATAATCGAATCGAAATTATTCAAAACTGAAAAAGTGATGAATGTTGGGCTCATGTTGGAAAATAAAATTAACCAGCAGGTGCGTTACGTTGAATACCTACTACGTCAATCTAACTTGTAATGATTTAAGCACCTGGCAGGGTTATCAAAATGCATTGAAAAAAAAAGTGATAAAAAATTTCCACAATATCAACGTTACCCAGGTGCTGACAAAACGTTTTACG